>NW_022991621.1:121599-203645 GCF_902827175.1 Gymnodraco acuticeps
CAGGGAGAAGTCAAGCCAATCAAACACTGGATATTAACCTCTAAACACCCGAGGAAGAACTACAGCATATCAAAACCAATCAACTGCTTTCAGCGTTGTTGATTCTTTTATACTCCATCTTTGTTTCTTTTGAGTTTTAACCTCAGAGTATAATCACACCCTGCAGGAAAGGTTTATTTAATACACGAACAAACACAACTTGTACACAAACGGTTGCTTCAAACATGTCTGAGAAGTTGCTTTGTAATATATTTAATACATTTTAACATGCTATTACTCTGTTGTTCTTGTGTTGTTTTGTACTAGAGAGACTTGTGCAGAGCGTCCATACGATGATTGTCGATGTGTTTTTTAAACTTCTGAATGTTTTTCTCCGCCACGTTTTTAATAAGCTCATAGTTAGACCTCAGATTGAAGCGACCTGTGAATCATCTTAAAGTGCCCGTTAGCTTTTACTTTGCATTAACTACCAAAGCTTTATTTTTTATGAATGTGTCCATGCAGACTGTACACGCTCGTTTATGATTGTTGTTTTTACTAATGTTCGCAGCTGTGTCGTTGGAAATCCCAGTAATATGAGGAGAAATGTGTCAAATATTATGTGATTTAATGCTTTAAATGTTTAGTTTAATTGTTAACATGCCAATGGTTCACACATTTGGAGCGCTTTTATTGAATTATCTGATTAATTAAGGTTTAAATAGCCGACCAAAGCAAGCTAGCTTTGTTAGCATTAGCTATCAAGGCTAGCTAGCATAAGTTAGCTAGCCTTGTTAGCAATTACATTGAAATTGGCCTATTTTATCCCTAATTTCCCCAAAATGAATCTTCAAAGTGTGACATGACAGAAAATAGCCATTTATATATTAAGACTGTAGTGTGTGTTGCCAGAATGGGCTACTTTTTATTTAATTATACGTATTAAAAAAACGTATTTGGGAAGCTAATGCTAATTACGGCTAATTTGTGTAGCACATGGGTGGCTCCAACAAAACGTACCTCTAACAGTGTTTCTCAAACTTTTTCATACCAAGGACCACTTAACCAATAAAAAAACACTCGAGGACCACCTAACTCCACAAATATCCAAAAACACATCGTTTTTTACAAATCGCCTGAAAATTGTACAAACAAGTGGCAACATGTGTGATGAAGGTGTTTATCTGGGCTATATCATGCAATCGAAAGTGAAACTTAAACTCGCTCCATTGCGGAGATATTCCCGCGAGAGTGCGGAAAACTTTAATTAATTAATAATAAAAATGTGAAATTTTATTCGATTTTAAACAAAATGCACATGCACAATATTCCCAGCCAATATTTGAAACAAACAATGTGGTTAATATTTTGAGGATTTGGCAACTTTGAGGGTCTTTTTCAATACATGCGGTCGGTTGCAATCCAATCTCTCTTTAACAGTAAAATATGTATAAACTGTGACACGTTTTCACCACATCTTGTTGTTTGTCGCTAATGTTCACTCATGTTAGCACTTTTAAACTATTTTAAGTGTTGTTAAATGTTAGATTAAAGATAAGGAACCAGGAGAAACGTGCTGTACATCTGATATCCATTATAAGCCCTATAAGTTATTTTTAAACCAGCTGCTCAAACGTAAAGAGCTGTTTCTTATCATTTCAAAGTGTTGTCCTGCTATCTGGCTAAAGATGCTAATTTAAATGCTGTTTGACTTCCTGTTTGACCCCCCCCCCCCCCAGCTGCAGCACGACAATACTTCTGTTGTAGAAAACTGAACAGCTTCTGTGTGCAAAGAGCCAGAAAAATGTAAAAAATGTAGAAGGGTAGCTTCCTGCGTCATTATAACACACTGCACACACACACACACACACACACACACACACACACACACACACACACACACACACACACACACACACACAGCAGATAGTTTTGTACAAAGGCTGTTGTCTTGCCTGCATGCTGCTTTAGTTCCCATTGTACCTAGTTCTTAATTTATTACATGTATATTAGCGATCATTGTGGCCACCGTGACAATGGTTGATTTCATACTTCGAGACAAGCAGTATTTTTTAAGGTGAACGAGGTTTTTCTGTTTTTGATCCTGCACTCATGTGGAAATCTGTGACAATGTGTTTGTATAAAAAAAAAAAAGATCCATGGAGAAGTGGAGACTGTGATTGGTTGTTTTTCTCGTTGTCTTTTTCAAAGCTTTTACGTCCAGGAGGAGCTGTGATACTGTGTGTACATCTGTGAATGTGCATGAAAAAAATATACTGTGTTGTAAAAGCAGAAGCACTTTGACCCACATCATGCCGTCAACTCCAAAAAACCTGCCTGGATTTTATCTGAAGCATTTCTAAAGGTGCTTCTCTGTAAAACAAAGTGTGTGTAGCCCTGTGACTAAACTAAAACAGGGTTATTTTGTACAGTTGTTCCCCCTTTATGATGTTAAAGTGCTCGATGTTTCCTCTCTCGATGTTGTTTCTCTAATCCAGTAATGATAGTACTGTAGTTTGGTAGGCTGTACTTTGATAAGACAGATATTAGATAAATACATCGTGGCTAAATGTGATTTTAAAGAGTCAGTTTTTCCAGTTTGTACATGTTGCGTGTAAAACTCCGTCCTGGATGGTTCTGATGGTATTTGTATTTCTGTAAACACTTTGGTGATCCTGTCATATCTGGGTTTTATAAACCACGGTTATTTTTAAAACTCGCTCTGTCTCTCGACTCGTTTTTTGCTTCTCTTACACAAAAGTCATGACTAAGTCATATTAAAGCATATCATTAAATGTCATAACATTGAGTATGGTATGCCATACAAAATAATATATACAAATGTCAAAGTATTATATGTTCTTAAACTGTCAAAGTCCAAATGAAATTGCCATTTAAAAAAAAACACAATAAAAAATTAATAAATATATACTTTTTTTGTTTTATCGTTCAGTATCTCATAAAAGTTATATATTTGTATACAAAGGTAATTGTATATTATTTTCTTTGGCATACTGCTTATGTTTTTTACAATTTTTTTAAGTATTACACTTCCACTTTTTCAATGACACTAAAGTTTGGAAATTATAGAGAAATATTTGAAAAATTGGGAGAAAAGTCTGTTTTTCATTAAACAATCCAAAAACTAAATATATTCAGTTTTCTAAAACATAAAACAGTATATATAATAATATAATAATAATCACTGTGGGGGAAAGTTCTGTAGCAATGTAGAGTCAGGACTCAGAGAGACACGAGGAGAGCTGGAGCTTGATGGCAAACACTGACGGTTTATTTGGAGCTTCGGCGGAGAATTGACGAGACAGGTGGTGTGTCACGAGTTGACACAGCGGTTGCCAAACCAATTCTGAAGAACTCTTTCTGCAGCTCGAGGTTTAATTATTTCAGAGTGTAATAATCAACATTCTTCATCAGCGAGACCCTGGACCCTGAATCTAACTAGAGCTCTCGTCCATAGGAAGAATGTGTGCCAGGGAACCTTCGTCCCTGAACAGTAAACTACCTCATGGCGGCTTGTGCTCTGTCACAGACTGGCAACAACAATGCGCCCAAGCTGCTCCCCTTCGAGAGATAGCCGCAATACCCAAGCTCCTCCCCCTTCAAAGAGATAGCAGCAATACCCAAGCTCCTCCCCCTTCAGAGAGATAGCAGCAATACCCAAGCTCCTCCCCCTTCAAAGAGATAGCAGCAATACCCAAGCTCCTCCCCCTTCAGAGAGATAGCAGCAATACCCAAGCTCCTCCCCCTTCAGAGAGATAGCAGCAATACCCAAGCTCCTCCCCTTAGAGAGATAGCAGCAATACCCAAGCTCCTCCCCCTTCAGAGAGATAGCAGCAATACCCAAGCTCCTCCCCCTTCAGAGAGATAGCAGCAATACCCAAGCTCCTCCCCCTTCAGAGAGATAGCAGCAATACCCAAGCTCCTCCCCCTTCAGAGAGATAGCAGCAATACCCAAGCTCCTCCCCCTTCAGAGAGATAGCAGCAATACCCAAGCTCCTCCCCCTTCAGAGAGATAGCAGCAATACCCAAGCTCCTCCCCCTTCAGAGAGATAGTAGCAATACCCAAGCTCCTCCCCCTTAAGAGAGATAGCAGCAATACCCAAGGCCGTCGACTTATGCCACGGGAAAGGAGACAGTGAGAGGAGAAAATTATGAACTGGGTCGAAGGTTGAAATACCTAAGCAAATTATTCCTTAACAATCACATCAAAAAATACAATTAAAAATTATATAAATATACTTTTTTGTTTTAATCAGTGTGTTTAGTATGCCATAAAAGTTATATCTTTTTATACAAAAGGTAATTGTATGTTATGTAATTTTCTTTGGCATACTGTTAATGTTTTTTATTTATGATGCACTACTACTGACTTTTTCAACGACACTAAAGTTTGGGAAATTAGTAGAAAACATATTGGAAAATTGGGAAAATATTACGGAAAAATGTTTTCTATTGTTTTGTTCATTCAACAATCCAAAAACGAAATATGGTCAGTTAATTAATAATTTGAACCGGGTTGTTTTGTACAGGGTCTATGCAGGAATCCTGAAGTCAAATTGAACACCTTTTAAGACATTTTTTAAGACCCTTTCCATACATTTTAAGACCTCATCGCCACTTCGAGTTCTAACCGGTTACATTGGCGACACACTTTACCTCACATTGACTAGTATTGATTGTCCTTCCTCCTTATCTTCCAACCATTTGCGGTATTTTTGGAAACTTTAAAGTGTACCTATCATGCTATATTTGAATAATATATTGTAGGGCCATACCTATATAAAACATGTCTGTGAAGTTTTTTTTTTCTAAATACCAAACAGATCATGCGTTTTAGCCATGCCTCATTTCGCTCTATTTGCTCTTTTCCAGCCCTGTTTTGCAAGGGCTGATTCTGTGAGAAGTCTTCTTCACTGCTTTTGTGGCAGACTACAGTGCCACTTACAGGCCTGGCATATGTACTACAGCGTCTCCAGCGCTTTCGAGCGGCAATGGCCGTGGCCCAACCCCCCATTCCCCTGATAGGTGGAGAGTTTGCCCATATAGGCGGAGCACCCCGTCTGTATCAGCTCCGTTGCAGCCCCGTTTTTAGAGATCTGGGTATGGAGGAAAGAGAGAGGGTTGTGTTTCTTTCTGACACTTGGTGAGTTCCCTGACACACCTGGGACCAGAGATGGAGTACTCGAGTCCTGGACTCGGGACTCGAGTGCCGATTTTCGGGACTCGACTCGGACTCACACACTGATTGACGCGACTCGGACTTGGGACTCGTGAATTCTCGCGCACGATGACTTGGACTCGGACTCGGAAGTTTTCTCTGGAGTCCTCTATCCTGGCGTGTGCACCTGCGAGGTGAATTCACATACTGGGCCCGCTATTCCAGTCAAGAGACACCCCCCGCATCGTGCTGTATTGCTTTCACACATTTCTGCTTCCACATTGGAAAAGAGCAGCGCAAAATGCTCGTTATGTGGGAAACCATATTGAAGAGAAGGCTCCGTAACACATTACTCTAAGGATCAGAGTTAACGTGATCTAATCAATAAATATAAGATTCCAGCCGATAACACGAAAGCACATGGCTACTTAAACATGCAGAATGACGTCATTTTGCATGCTAAGTAGCCATGTGCTTTCTGGGGCTAAATCTTTATTAGTAAACCGATTTGACCGGTAAAAGTTCCTTCAAATAAGAGTCCCGATCTTATTACTATCAAAATAAAAATGCAAAACGAAAACTTTACCATAGGAAAATATTGGCATACAAATATAATCACTTCTCTAAAAGGTAACTCATTTTTAAAATATAGTTTATTTATATATAAATAATAATAATATTAGTAATAAGCTTTATATTTGTATAGTACCTATTACAAGAAATTGTAGCGTCACGTCACAGTAGTTTCAATCGACAGATTAGTATAGCGTGACAGGATAAAAGCAATGTAGAGGAGCAGCTACATTTCAACACAATATATCCACAAAGATTAATACATGAAGACCTGTGACTCGGACTTGGACTCTTCTTGGGTGACTCGGACTTGGACTCGAACACAGGTAATGATGACTCGGACAATCCTTGGTGACTCGGGACTTGGACTCGAACACAGGTAATGATGACTCGGACTCGACTCGGACACTCCTTGGGTGACTCAGACTTTTGGACTCGACTACGACTCTCCCCTTGGTGACTCGGACTTGAAGAGTGGTGACTCGAGAGTGACTTGGACTACGTGAATTGGTGATCTTGACTATAACACTGCCGGGGTCACATATTCATGTATAAAAGACATACAAAAGTGCATTTTCCATGATAGGTCCCCCTTAGTATTTTTGGAATTTACGGTATTTTTGGACCCTTTCCACACATTTTAAGACCTCATCTCCACTTGGAGTTCTAACCGGTTACCTTGGCGACACACTTTACCTCACATTGACTATATACAGTATGATTGTCCTTCCTCCTTATCTTCCAACCATTTGGACGCAGACTTGCATTTCCCCATAACGATGTTGTTTAACAACCGGCGTAAACGGACCTTCGCGGCTATCAAGCAGTGAGCGTGCGATGTCCTGTTCAGATGACGTCAAACCCAACGGGATGCCATCAATAAACTACACAGAATCACACTACAACACCTACGCCATGATTACATTTCAGGCAGACTGTAGAAACACAACCTCTTTGGACCATTTATATACTTATTGAAAAACAAGATACAAAATGTGAAACCTTGGAAAATGCCGTTTAATACTTTTTAATAGCCTTCATTTTCGCTAAATTGATTTATCAACTTGTAATACTTTCTAAGACCCCGCGGACCCCCTGAAAAGTGAAAAGTTTTGCATTTGTACATTAAATCTTCTCACGCCAACAAACAAAGGTCCTGCCAGTCGACGTCTAAGAAGGTCACAACCAGGTTGTTTATTTCATGATAACTGATACAGGATAAATGTTATACATTCTATTTTAAACACTGATATTTTGCTTTTATTTCAATGTCAGTATGCAAAAAAAAGACAATACAAAGTAAACATTGAGTATCATGAACATGATACATAATTTGACTGCGTCGTCCATATTAAACCAATCATTTTAAGGACTCCTTGTTGCCTTGGTGATAACTTGTTTAGCTACAACACAAAAAAGGAAAACAAAAAGAATGCAAAACATCAAGAGTTGGCTGACAGCAAACACTGTAAAGAACCACGTGATCTTAAGATGTGTAGATGCATATATAAAAATACAGGATCCCTGTTATATATATATATATGCACATACAGTACAGTAATAATGCAATTACTAGAGTTGTAGAGCCTGTACTGGGCATACAAACAGACAGAGGAAGAGAGCAGCACACACATACACACGTTTACCATTATCTCTCCATATAAACACGCATTAACCAACCAACCCACACACAGAAGGCTCTCCGGCTTTAGAAGCTAAAAACTACACGACCTTTAAAAAAATAAACAAAACAAAAGGAGAAAAAAGAAACAGACATTCACATTTTCTGAAACAAATTTCAATGATTTCATGATTTCATAACTTCTCGTCTGTGTGTCCGTCAACTTTGAGTGCCGCCAGAGAAGCCGGACGATGAGGAGGATTATGAAGGTCGCCATTTTGTGCCGACTCGTGCCGTAAACAGGGCCGAGTCCACTCTCCGTGATTACTTCACTGTCTGTGTTTGTCCCGTTATTTTCTTAGAGAGAACTGTCTGTTTAGTGTGTGAATGTCCTGTACGTCCATGCATTTACGTGTGTGTGTGTGTGTAAGTGTGTTAGTGAGTGTGTGTGAGTCTACGGGGAGGCGGGGGCTTTGCTACCGCTGTAATGAACCTGGTATCTGTTCACAGCTGGCCCTTCAGCTTGGTCTGCAGGCAGGTGGTCTTGCAGGGGATCATGTCGTCCGTCTCTTCTCTCTCCCAGAAGCCAGTTCTGCACGACCCGATCCGCCGGCGCCGTCACGTGATTGGCCAGCCAGCCCTGGTGCCACTTGTCGAAGCGGTCGTGCTGATTGGCTGCCACTCTGTGCTGCGACTGTGGAGGAAGAGGAGAAAGTGTCATCTGTCGGCATCTCACAAATGTATCTATTATTACAATAAGCAGTATTTTATTTTCTATTTTACTGGCGTGTATTTAACTTCTCCTGCTCGTTAGTCTTGCGCTATTTTTATTGTTTTTTATTTGTGTTATGTCTTATATATATATATTTAGGTTTCATTCCTGGAGGAGCCTGGGATGTTTTTCATTGCATTGGATATGACAACAAAGCCCTTTGAACCTTTGAAGAGCTGCAGTGGAGATCAATAGAACAAGACTTATGGTATTGATTGGAGGTATTTTTTTTTAAATCTAATTTTATTTTCCACTTTTTTTTTGCCAAAATCTGAAAAGAAACCTCCCAAAAAAATCCCAAATAAGAGGAAAGGGAGAAGGGGATAAGAGGTAGAAAGTGTGCAAATAGAGCTGTAAGGATAAGTTAAATCACAGGATAATAATTGGCAACTTTGATGATAGTTAACTGCAAAAATGTATTACATTTTTTTTTTAAAGGAACATTTTCTTCAGTCAAAATCTTCCCAAAAAAACAACCAGTCAAAACAAAACGTCCCCGAAAAATCAAAAATAAGAGAAAAAGGAGAAAGTGTTGAAGAGGATCCAACAGGTAGGAAGTGTTCAAACAGCTGTGTGATCAGTCGAATTGTAGGAAAATAATTAGCAACTATTAAAATAAAAATAGCAGAAAATGCACTTTTTTTTTGTCAATCAAATAAGATTTCCTTTGCCCAAATAAAAAGTGATATGTTAACGTTGGGTACGCTCTCAAATAATTGTCATTAAAAACAAATGATTTGAGAAGCTAAGATTCTGGCTAAAAGGATCCCTTATTATTCGACTCAATGTGAATTTTGGTATTCCTGTTACCTGTGACTTTGTGATGAGTTATCATTTTATTTATTTGTATTATTATAATTTTTTCTGTGACCAGTGACCTAATGGGGTGGGGATAGGGGATGGGTATTTTTATTTCCTGTTTCAGGCTCGAAAATGACATTCCCAGAACAAAATGACCATATCTTCCCTTCTAAAAGGGTTAAATTAATAATCTTTTTTCTCAAAGTAATGATAAACCTGTGAGTTGGATGTAGAAAAGTCAGAATCAATATAGATGTTTTTTATTTTAAAGAAAATTCAGATTGAACATAGAAAAAACTGTAAATTATAGTGTCCGTCCAAAGATATTTTGTACTTATAGTGAAAACTAACCTTGGATGATGGGTTAGTAGACTAAAAGCGTTAGGAATCCAAAGTACAACAGATAATAATTACCCTGTATCAAGATTGATGCAAAACAAGTGATATTTGACCTTTTTAGACAGATTTAGCAAACAAACCTCTTCTGGGGCCATTTGGGTGGGATTTTCCATATCTCTGGCCGCCCTGCTGGATTTTGACATGTGACATCTCTTCCTGACCGTTAGAGCCAATAGAATTGAAGGGGAATCGTCCCGCACACACTCATGTTAAAAAAAAAGGTTACGTCTTTTCGCATTCAATGAAGCTACAGAGCGTAGGAATGGCCTGCTCTGATATTTTTAAAACGGAATTGCAGTTTTATTGCTGATAGATTATCAGAACATTTCAAAGGGGACACAGCCCACATTGGATTAACCTATGGATTAACTATAGCATCGTTGTTATCGTTTTAATGCCATTGAAGACCAGTTTTGACCAGACAAAGACCAAGGTAAGCCATGTTAGCGTTGTGGGCTACCTAGCGCCACTTGTTTTGATGTACGTTTTGTTGATAACGTCGCGAGTTTGTATCTTTCAGTGTTGAGGTGGGCACCGTTAGATTCTGTGTCTTTACGATCATGTGTTGGATGTGCAGCTAGGATAAGTGATAAGGGAGCTAGGAGTGATTTTCGGTGCAGTAATAGGTTAGCATTTTTCGCTCGGGGCTAATTCAGAGGCTCACTGTTAACATTGTGTGTTTTTTTTTAGAGAAAAAAATGAAAAAGATCAGTTAAATGAGTTTTTTCCCGTTATATGGATGTAAAATATTAATAGTTTATTAAATATTAAGGTTCCTTAGATGTTGTTTCCTGCAAATGACGCGATTTCGGCCCCGGAACCGGGTCCGTGGGGCTTAAGAGGTTAACAGACAAAGTGTCCTGTACTTTGTATAATGTGCTGAAAGTGCCATGTCTGCAAAAAAAACAAATAAAAAGATTTTGAAAAATAACCAAATGATGACCACCAGGACAAACGGGATTAAAAAGCAGATGAAGTACACATTCGTAGTTATTAAACTAAAGTCCTCATACCTTGCGGGCCTTGACCAGCGCCCCCCTGCGGTACATGTAGTCCTCGGAGTTCATGACGAACACCATCTGTGAGTGTTGAGTTTGAAGCGGCAGTCCAGGCTGCCGGCGTTCTCCACTCCGAGCTGCCGGTGCCATTCCCTCCGGCAGCGCATCGCCTCCACCTGACGCACCTGCCAGCGCCGGAAACGCCGCAGATTCCTGAGAAGAGAGAAATTAAATGTGTTAAAAGCTGGGTTGATTTGAGATTGCAAGAAACACAACTCAACAGGAAGTGGGAAAAATGGACTCTATACAAGACTGAAAACAAAGACATTAGACTGGAACAATAGCTAATAGATACATATATCTTCAAGAGTACATCTACTACATGAAGATATAACTCTTTTATTTAATTTTTATTTTGCATGCCTTGTCTGGCCTTTTGTTACATGATTGTATGCTGTTGTAACCAGCATGTTATTGCCACGTATGATGTGACAATACAGATTTTAATTACAAAAAATAAAAGCTGGCTTGATTACTCAATTCTGATTGGTCAGTTCGGAGATTCCAGAGGTCTGTTATTATTTGCAAATGATAGCAGACTGTTGCTAAGGAGGATAAAAGGGACTATATGCAGTCGTATCAATCCGCAGAAAGAAGTCCGGTCAATTAAAAACACCAGGGCAGCAGTCGAATAGTCCAAAAATCACCTCCTATCTCCTATTCCTTGACCTCTGAGTGAAACGTCACGGGGTTAAGGGATAGTGGATAGGAGAATTCAAAAGGACTTAGGAGAAGAGACTGCGGTACTTTAGAGAATCCGACGTGTTTCTGATGCGCCAGCGGACGTCCTGAATGAGCGTCTGCTGCTGTGGGGAAACTATGGAAACTACAGTTCTCTATACAGCGGACTACAACATGGATGTTCAATAAGAACGAGGGACTCCTGTGAACTCATCTAGAGACTCTGTGCTCTGACGCTGTTGCTTTATGCTTTATGAACGTGGACAACAGAGAAACACATTCTTCAGGACCAAAGCTGGAATTGAAATAAAAAAGGAAAGTGAAGCTTCTGCTCGTCCCCCTCTCCCTCCGGTCCACGTTAATACAAATGATCCCAATACGTATGATTGATGGAAAGATAAATCAATACAGATGTATTTATTATAAACGTTAGTCCTTAACATCTATCACTGTGTATATCACCATTCAAACATCTTTTAAAAGTTGAACAAACCCCACACAGCTCAGTAAAGACTGTGAGAGGTTGACTTTATTTGATCATTTCAGTAAAAACTAACGTTCATATTTCTCTTTTTGATTATAATACTGATGAACGTTCAAAACAAAGCACTTTGGCAACTTACCACATACGTTTTAAAAAGCTTAATAAGCAACCGTAACTTTCATGATATCATTTCTCCGTCATAATCGGTTGTTTCCGTGAACGGCCGACTGTTGAGTGACGGCAAATGCTGCGGCTGCAATGCATTGTGGGGCAGCATTTTCTCCTCTCCTTTCGGTGAGGGAGGTCCAGTGGTTCCTAAGCTAAAGGAGGTTATAAAGGAAGTTTGAAACCTCCTTTCTTTTCATTTGGAGAATTGGAACGGCCCTTATCATGGCTGCCAGTGAGGGACTTCCGGGTCATTTCACTCCGTGAGGAAGGTTCCTAAGCTAAACGGACTATTGGAACGCAGCCCATGAAAACACCTGTTTATTTACTGTAGAATACTTTTTTGAATATTCATTTTTATATTTGTTGAGAACACTGAACGTAGGATTCATGATGGCTCAACTGTCCCTTAATCAAATCAATGCAAGTGTATAAGAAATAGATTTTTTTAACATGCTTCTTACAATGTGCAAATTCCATGTGTTTTAGATTAACACCGACACATTTAAATTATAAGATCTGTGGTATTTCAGTGAATCACACACACATCAGCCCTTTGTCAAAAATAGGTTTTTAATTTAACTCCATGTTCTTAATGAGGGCTGATTTTGGTTTAACTCATCATCAAATGCAGTGTTTTTAATATCTAACATTTGCAATACCTCCATTTGAACATACACTCAGTGACCACAAGGGGGAGCATATCTCTGCTAACTCAGGTAATGTTAACAGTACATGACATGTCACTTGTTAGACGCTTGTATCCAAAGCGACTAACATACTCAATACTGTGGACAATCCCCACAGGAGCACTTTGGGGTGAAGAGTCTTCAGGGACACAACGACATGCTGACTGCAGTGGGACTCCAACTTGCTACCCTCTGATTCGAAGATCAGCGCACCATCCACTGAGCCACAGCCTCCCACAGTTAACAGTAGTAGTTGTATTAGTTTATTATTTGCTTTCAACGTGTACTGTTATGTAATGAATGTGAGGGATCTATTTACTGTCTCTTATTATTTCATACAATTGGGTTTTATAGATATTTTGGATTGTTAAAAACTTGATGTTGGGATAAATTAAACTACTACTACTGGATAACACCACCATCAGACATTGAACGTTCAATAACCTCTGTGCAGATAACAGGAAACTCAGTGGCGTATTATCGCCTAAAGACATGAGCTGTAGTATTTGATCATGCACATGTTAACATGAGACGAGTGTTGTACCTGGGCAGGAACACAGGTTTGAAGAAGTATCCCTCATGAGAGCACAGACTGGACTCCGTTCCTACAAACTGCTCCATGTAGCTCGACAGGCACTGAGGACACACACACTCACATTAATACATGTGACCCTTTATTTAGAAAGTGTGTGTTTCAGTGTGTGTGTGTTTCAGTGTGTGTTTCAGTGTGTGTGTGTGTGTCAGTGTGTGTTTCAGTGTGTGTGTGTGTGTCAGTGTGTGTTTCAGTGTGTGTGTGTGTCAGTGTGTGTGTGTGTGTGTGTGTGTCAGTGTGTGTGTGTGTCAGTGTGTGTGTGTGTCAGTGTGTGTGTGAGAGTGTGTGTGTGTCAGTGTGTGTGTGTGTGTGTGTTTGGTGTGTGTCAGTGTGTGTGTCAGTGTGTGTGTCAGTGTGTGTTTCAGTGTGTGTTTCAGTGTGTGTGTCAGTGTGTGTGTGTGTCAGTGTGTGGTGTGTGTGTGTGTGCGTATGTGTGTGTCAGTGTGTGTGTGTGTGTCAGTGTGTGTGTGTGTGTCAGTGTGAGTGTGTGTGTCAGTGTGTGTGTGTGTGTCAGTGTGTGTCTGTGTGTGAGAGTGTGTGTGTGTGTCAGTGTGTGTGTCAGTGTGTGTGTGTGTGTTTGTGTGTGTGAGAGTGTGTGTGTTTCAGAGTGTGTGTGGGTGAGAGTGTGTGTGTGTTTCAGTGTGTGTTTCAGTGTGTGTTTCAGTGTGTGTTTCAGTGTGTGTTTCAGTGTGTGTTTCTGTGTGTGCGTGTTTCAGTGTGTGTGTGTGTGTGTTTCAGTGTGTGTGTCAGTGTGTGTGTCAGTGTGTGTGTCAGTGTGTGTTTCAGTGTGTGTTTCAGTGTGTTTCAGTGTGTGGATGAGAGTATGTGTGTGTCAGTGTGTGTTTCAGTGTGTGTGTGTGTGTGTGTGTGTCTGTGTGTCAGTGTGTGTGTGTGTGTGTCAGGGTGTGTTTCAGTGTGTGTGTGTGTGTTTGTGTGTGTGTGTGTATGTTCAGTGTGTGTGTGTATGTATGTGTGTGTGTGTTTTAGTGTGTGTGTGTTTTAGTGTGTGTGTGTTTCAGTGTGTGTCAGTGTGTGTGTGTTTCAGTGTGTGTCAGTGTGTGTGTGTGTGTTTCAGTGTGTGTCAGTGTGTGTGTGTGTTTCAGTGTGTGTCAGTGTGTGTGTGTCAGTGTGTGTGTCAGTGTGTGTGTGTGTCAGTGTGTGTGTCGGTGTGTGTGTCAGTGTGTGTGTGTGTCAGTGTGTGTGTCAGTGTGTGTGTCAGTGTGTGTGTGTGTGTGTGTTTCAGTGTGTGTGTCAGTGTGTGTGTGTCAGTGTGTGTGTGTGTCAGTGTGTATGTCAGTGTGTGTGTCAGTGTGTGTGTGTGTTTCAGTGCGTGTGTCAGTGTGTGTGTGTGTGTGTGTGTGTGTCAGTGTGTGTATGTCAGTGTGTGTGTGTCAGTGTGTGTGTGTGTGTGTGTCAGTGTGTGTGTGTCAGTGTGTGTGTCAGTGTGTGTGTGTGTTTCAGTGCGTGTGTCAGTGTGTGTGTCAGTGTCAGTGTGTGTGTGTCAGTGTGTGTGTTTACCTGTACGTCTAACGGGTCGTCGGCCTGAGCCTCCTCGGTGTCCAGCAGCTCGACCGTCATCGTCACCTGACCCGTGTTCTGGAGAAACATCACCTGAACAGAGAAACAGATTTAAATTAACTTACAACAACAACAATATGGAAGAAATACTTTTGTTGGAAAAACTGACTTATAAATTGAGATTGCAAGAAAAAACAACTGAACAGAAAGACATGAGACTGGAACAATAGCTAATAGATACATGTATCTTCAAGAATATAATAACATGACGACATATCCCTAACCTTTTATTTTGTATTGCCTTTTGTTACAATATTAAAATGTTGTTGTCACCAGCATGTTATTGCCATGTATAATGTGACAATAAAGATTTAAATCACAAAAGAAAAATCAACTTACAACAGCAGAACAAAACCAGGAGAATAAGCTTCTGAAATCTAAAAATAAAAAGCTTTGGTCAAATTGTTTGTGGATGATAAATATGCTAGATTACACTCATGCAGTGAGGTAACACTCTTTGGCTCTTTTCTGTAACAAATGTACATTTCCCCTCGAAACGCCAGAAACGCCTCAAAGCGAACGGGACTTCCTCCAGCAGCAGCGTGACTCACCTTGAAGCAGTTCTCCTCCGCCATGACTCTCTCAGCCTTCCACTGGTAGCTGGTCTCCAGGCTGAGCGAACGCCACTGCGAGGACAGGTTCCCCCCCGCTGCCCCCCTTTTCCTCTCCGCCAGGTAAACATCCACCACCTGTAGACACACCTCGTCGCTCACCAGGTGCTGCAGCTGAGGACGGAGAGACACTGGGGTTAGGGATGAATGAATCATCAACATTTGATAGAACTGCTTTAGAGTGTTGCAGGCATTTCTCGGTTGGACCCTGAAGGCAGCATCTCCGTGGTCCAATGGGATTTTCTCCATGTGATTTTCGATTATGTCAGGAAATTATTCACATATTAACACCACTTAATGATTTCTGAACTACAGCACGGTCACATGACGTCACCACCGCTAAGCTAAAGGAGGCTAATGTTGGGCTATAAAAGAACTACAGCACGGTCACATGACTTCACGTCACCACCGCTAAGCTAAAGGAGGCTAATGTTGGGCTATAAAAGAACTACAGCACGGTCACATGACTTCACGTCACCACCGCTAAGCTAAAGGCGGCTAATGTTGGGCTATAAAAGAACTACAGCACGGTCACATGACGTCACCACCGCTAAGCTAAAGGTGGCTAATGTTGGGCTATAAAGGAACTACAGCACGGTCACATGACTTCACGTCACCACCGCTAAGCTAAAGGAGGCTAATGTTGGGCTATAAAGGAACGACAGCACGGTCACATCACATTACATTACATTGCATTGCATTTAGCTGATGCTTTTATCCAAAGCGACTTACAATAAGTGCGTTCGTTCAACAAAATGCTAATATTAAGTGATAATATTAGGATTAGTGTGAACAACTAGTTTACATGTTAGGCTGCCTTGGTTAAAGAGCCTGTTGCTGTTTATTTATAGCTTTGAATTCTTTAAAATCAACATTACATTACATTGCATTTAGCTGACGCTTTTATCCAAAGCGACTTACAATAAGTGCGTTCGACCAACAAAATACAAACTTGAAGAAAACAGAATCATATAAGTACATCAGGTTTCATAGAGCAAAAACATTTCAAGTGCTACTCAACTGGCTTTAGATAAGCCAGTCCTTTATTAGTATATAAGTGCTTTGTTAATAATTCTATCGCTCGAAGTGGAGTCGAAAGAGATGAGTTTTCAGTTTGCGCCGGAAGATGTGTAAGCTATCTGCCGTCCTGATGTCAATGGGGAGCTCATTCCACCATCTTGGAGCCAGGACAGCAAAACCCACGTGTTTTTGCTGATGGGAACTTGGGTCCCCTTCGCAGCGAGGGCGCAACGAGTCGTTTGGCTGATGCAGAGCGTAGTGCACGTTCTGGGGTGTACGGTTTTAACCATGTCCTGGATGTAGGAAGGGCCAGATCCATTCGCAGCATGGTACGCAAGTACCAGTGTCTTGAAGTGGATTCTAGCAGTTACCGGAAGCCAGTGAAGGGAGCGGAGGAGCGGAGTGGTGTGGGAACATTTAGGAAGGTTGAAGACCAGACGAGCCGCTGCATTCTGGATGAGCTGCAGAGGTCGGATGGCACATGCAGGTAGACCAGCCAGGAGGGAGTTGCAGTAGTCTAGGCGTGAGATGACGAGAGCCTGGACCAGAAACTGAGTCGCTTTCTGAGTCAGCTGGGGACGTATCTTCCTGATGTTGTAAAGCGTGTATCTGCAGCAACGGGTTGTAGCAGCGATGTTTGCAGTGAAGGACAGGTTGTTATCTAGGGTCACACCCAGATTCCTTGCAGTCTGAGTCGGGGAAACAACTGAGGTGCTGATGTTGATTGTTAGGTCAAGAGTGGGACAATCTTTTCCCGGAAGGAAGAGCAGCTCAGTCTTGTCAAGGTTGAGTTTGAGGTGATGAGCAGACATCCACTGAGAGATGTCAGCTAGACAAGCAGAGATGCGTGCGACGACCTGGGTCTCTGAGCGGGGAAAGGACAGAATTAATTGGGTGTCATCAGCGTAGCAGTGGTAAGAAAAACCATGCGGGCTAATGACTGATCCGAGCGAGTTTGTGTACAGGGAGAAGAGGAGGGGACCAAGAACAGAGCCCACATGACTTCACGTCACCACCGCTAAGCTAAAGGAGGCTAATGTTGGGCTATAAAGGAACTACAGCACGGTCATATGACAACACGTCACCACCGCTAAGCTAAAGGAGGCTAATGTTGGGCTATAAAGGAACTACAGCACGGTCACATGACTTCACGTCCCCACCGCTAAGCTAAAGGAGGCTAATGTTGGGCTATAAAGGAACTACAGCACGGTCACATGACTTCACGTCCCCACCGCTAAGCTAAAGGAGGCTAATGTTGGGCTATAAAGGAACTACAGCACGGTCACATGACTTCACGTCCCCACCGCTAAGCTAAAGGAGGCTAATGTTGGGCTATAAAGGAACTACAGCACGGTCACATGACAACACGTCACCACCGCTAAGCTAAAGGTGGCTAATGTTGGGCTATAAAGGAACTACAGCACGGTCACATGACTTCACCACCGCTAAGCTAAAGGTGGCTAATGCTGGGCTATAAAGGAACTACAGCACGGTCACATGACTTCACGTCACCACCGTTAAGCTTAATGTGGCTAATGTTGGGCTATAAAGGAACTACAGCACAGTCGCATGACTTCACGTCACCACCGCTAAGCTAAAGGCGGCTAATGTTGGGCGTGATGATGTTTAGTCGTCTCATTTAGACACTTGTTAGCAACCGCGGTTTTTGAATTCACCAGTGGAGTATTTAATGACACATTTATGTCATGAAAACTATTTTTAAATTTCTTCAGCTTGTGTTAACCACAGACCTTATTTCAGGACCAAAAAAAAATTCAGAAAACCATTGGAATGGCTATAATGCTAACACCAGTTAAGGACTCCATCCTGCACCAGTTGGTACCTTGCAGCCTTCGTTGGTATCAGTGAATGTTGTCAGTATCTGTGCTCAGTTAACTCACCTGGCGGATGATGTTGTGGATGACCTTGTCGATGGTGAATCCGATGTAGGCGTGGATGGTGAACATCTCCCTCAGCGTGTCCTCATACTGAGTGGAGTCCAGGTTTCCATCCAGCAGGCTGCGCACCATGTCCAGGAAGGCGGGGTAATATTCCTCCAGCTCCACCTCACCTGGAGAGGAGAGGGACGTTACAATGAGACCATCTGATACTGTGAAGACAGTCTTTCATTTCTATTACAGGGCCCTATTCTGCTGATGTTCAGGTGTATATCAGTATGTAGAGTCTCTACTTTAAAGAGTCCTCTCCTGCTGGTGTTCAGGTGTATATCAGTATGTAGTGTTTCTACTTTAAAGAGTCCTCTCCTGCTGATGTTCAGGTGTATATCAGTATGTAGTGTTTCTACTTTAAAGAGTCCTCTCCTGCTGATGTTCAGGTGTATATCAGTATGTAGTGTCTCTACTTTAAAGAGTCCTCTCCTGCTGATGATCAGGTGTATATCAGTATGTAGTGTCTCTACTTTAAAGAGTCCTCTCCTGCTGATGTTCAGGTGTATATCAGTATGTAGTGTCTCTACTTTAAAGAGTCCTCTCCTGCTGATGTTCAGGTGTATATCAGTATGTAGTGTCTCTACTTTAAAGAGTCCTCTCCTGCTGATGTTCAGGTGTATATCAGTATGTAGTGTCTCTACTTTAAAGAGTCCTCTCCTGCTGATGTTCAGGTGTATATCAGTATGTAGTGTCTCTACTTTAAAGAGTCCTCTCCTGCTGGTGTTCAGGTGTATATCAGTATGTAGTGTCTCTACTTTAAAGAGTCCTCTCCTGCTGGTGTTCAGGTGTATATCAGTATGTAGTGTTTCTACTTTAAAGAGTCCTCTCCTGGTGATGTTCAGGTGTATATCAGTATGTAGTGTCTCTACTTTAAAGAGTCCTCTCCTGCTGATGTTCAGGTGTATATCAGTATGTAGTGTCTCTACTTTAAAGAGTCCTCTCCTGCTGATGTTCAGGTGTATATCAGTATGTAGTGTTTCTACTTTAAAGAGTCCTCTCCTGCTGATGTTCAGGTGTATATCAGTATGTAGTGTCTCTACTTTAAAGAGTCCTCTCCTGCTGATGTTCAGGTGTATATCAGTATGTAGTGTCTCTACTTTAAAGAGTCCTCTCCTGCTGATGTTCAGGTGTATATCAGTATGTAGTGTCTCTACTTTAAAGAGTCCTCTCCTGCTGGTGTTCAGGTGTATATCAGTATGTAGTGTTTCTACTTTAAAGAGTCCTCTCCTGCTGATGTTCAGGTGTATATCAGTATGTAGTGTTTCTACTTTAAAGAGTCCTCTCCTGCTGATGTTCAGGTGTATATCAGTATGTAGTTTCTCTACTTTAAAGAGTCCTCTCCTGCTGATGTTCAGGTGTATATCAGTATGTAGAGTCTCTACTTTAAAGAGTCCTCTCCTGCTGATGTTCAGGTGTATATCAGTATGTAGTGTCTCTACTTTAAAGAGTCCTCTCCTGCTGATGTTCAGGTGTATATCAGTATGTAGTGTCTCTACTTTAAAGAGTCCTCTCCTGCTGATGTTCAGGTGTATATCAGTATGTAGTGTCTCTACTTTAAAGAGTCCCCTCCTGCTGATGTTCAGGTGTATATCAGTATGTAGTGTCTCTACTTTAAAGAGTCCTCTCCTGCTGATGTTCAGGTGTATATCAGTATGTAGTGTCTCTACTTTAAAGAGTCCTCTCCTGCTGATGTTCAGGTGTATATCAGTATGTAGTGTCTCTACTTTAAAGAGTCCTCTCCTGCTGATGTTCAGGTGTATATCAGTATGTAGTGTCTCTACTTTAAAGAGTCCTCTCCTGCTGATGTTCAGGTGTATATCAGTATGTAGTGTTTCTACTTTAAAGAGTCCTCTCCTGCTGATGTTCAGGTGTATATCAGTATGTAGTGTCTCTACTTTAAAGAGTCCTCTCCTGCTGATGTTCAGGTGTATATCAGTATGTAGTGTCTCTACTTTAAAGAGTCCTCTCCTGCTGATGTTCAGGTGTATATCAGTATGTAGTGTCTCTACTTTAAAGAGTCCCCTCCTGCTGATGTTCAGGTGTATATCAGTATGTAGTGTTTCTACTTTAAAGAGTCCCCTCCTGCTGATGTTCAGGTGTATATCAGTATGTAGTGTTTCTACTTTAAAGAGTCCTCTCCTGCTGATGTTCAGGTGTATATCAGTATGTAGTGTCTCTACTTTAAAGAGTCCTCTCCTGCTGATGTTCAGGTGTATATCAGTATGTAGAGTCTCTACTTTAAAGAGTCCTCTCCTGCTGATGTTCAGGTGTATATCAGTATGTAGTGTCTCTACTTTAAAGAGTCCTCTCCTGCTGATGTTCAGGTGTATATCAGTATGTAGTGTCTCTACTTTAAAGAGTCCTCTCCTGCTGATGTTCAGGTGTATATCAGTATGTAGTGTCTCTACTTTAAAGAGTCCTCTCCTGCTGATGTTCAGGTGTATATCAGTATGTAGTGTTTCTACTTTAAAGAGTCCTCTCCTGCTGATGTTCAGGTGTATATCAGTATGTAGTGTCTCTACTTTAAAGAGTCCTCTCCTGCTGATGTTCAGGTGTATATCAGTATGTAGTGTCTCTACTTTAAAGAGTCCTCTCCTGCTGATGTTCAGGTGTATATCAGTATGTAGAGTCTCTACTTTAAAGAGTCCTCTCCTGCTGATGTTCAGGTG
Organism: Gymnodraco acuticeps; assembly: GCF_902827175.1. Lineage (NCBI taxonomy): Eukaryota > Metazoa > Chordata > Actinopteri > Perciformes > Bathydraconidae > Gymnodraco > Gymnodraco acuticeps. The sequence continues at coordinate 142,420 of NW_022991621.1, forward strand.
TATATCAGTATGTAGTGTCTCTACTTTAAAGAGTCCTCTCCTGCTGATGTTCAGGTGTATATCAGTATGTAGTGTCTCTACTTTAAAGAGTCCTCTCCTGCTGATGTTCAGGTGTATATCAGTATGTAGTGTCTCTACTTTAAAGAGTCCCCTCCTGCTGATGTTCAGGTGTATATCAGTATGTAGTGTCTCTACTTTAAAGAGTCCTCTCCTGCTGATGTTCAGGTGTATATCAGTATGTAGTGTCTCTACTTTAAAGAGTCCTCTCCTGCTGATGTTCAGGTGTATATCAGTATGTAGTGTCTCTACTTTAAAGAGTCCTCTCCTGCTGATGTTCAGGTGTATATCAGTATGTAGTGTCTCTACTTTAAAGAGTCCTCTCCTGCTGATGTTCAGGTGTATATCAGTATGTAGAGTCTCTACTTTAAAGAGTCCTCTCCTGCTGGTGTTCAGGTGTATATCAGTATGTAGTGTCTCTACTTTAAAGAGTCCTCTCCTGCTGATGTTCAGGTGTATATCAGTATGTAGTGTCTCTACTTTAAAGAGTCCTCTCCTGCTGATGTTCAGGTGTATATCAGTATGTAGTGTCTCTACTTTAAAGAGTCCTCTCCTGCTGATGTTCAGGTGTATATCAGTATGTAGTGTCTCTACTTTAAAGAGTCCTCTCCTGCTGATATTCAGGTGTATATCAGTATGTAGTGTCTCTACTTTAAAGAGTCCTCTCCTGCTGATGTTCAGGTGTATATCAGTATGTAGTGTCTCTACTTTAAAGAGTCCCCTCCTGCTGATGTTCAGGTGTATATCAGTATGTAGTGTCTCTACTTTAAAGAGTCCTCTCCTGCTGATGTTCAGGTGTATATCAGTATGTAGTGTCTCTACTTTAAAGAGTCCTCTCCTGCTGATGTTCAGGTGTATATCAGTATGTAGTGTCTCTACTTTAAAGAGTCCTCTCCTGCTGATGTTCAGGTGTATATCAGTATGTAGCGTCTCTACTTTAAAGAGTCCTCTCCTGCTGATGTTCAGGTGTATATCAGTATGTAGTGTCTCTACTTTAAAGAGTCCCCTCCTGCTGATGTTCAGGTGTATATCAGTATGTAGTGTCTCTACTTTAAAGAGTCCTCTCCTGCTGATGTTCAGGTGTATATCAGTATGTAGCGTCTCTACTTTAAAGAGTCCTCTCCTGCTGATGTTCAGGTGTATATCAGTATGTAGTGTCTCTACTTTAAAGAGTCCCCTCCTGCTGATGTTCAGGTGTATATCAGTATGTAGTGTCTCTACTTTAAAGAGTCCTCTCCTGCTGATGTTCAGGTGTATATCAGTATGTAGCGTCTCTACTTTAAAGAGTCCTCTCCTGCTGATGTTCAGGTGTATATCAGTATGTAGTGTCTCTACTTTAAAGAGTCCTCTCCTGCTGATGTTCAGGTGTATATCAGTATGTAGCGTCTCTACTTTAAAGAGTCCTCTCCTGCTGGTGTTCAGGTGTATATCAGTATGTAGTGTCTCTACTTTAAAGAGTCCTCTCCTGCTGGTCACTCATTACTGATCCGCGAGCTGCATGATACTGACGGGCTGTCAGGAGAGGGGGAGAGCACTCCGTTTATTATTCCCGTGTTATTGTAAGTTACACTTTTGAATAATGTAGTATGTAGTAATGTACTATAATTAGTTTGTTTAATATCGACTCATATCAATTTGTTTTAAAGCTCAGTAAATAACAAAGAACACTTTTGACCGGTGTTGGGTAAATATTTTCCGAGGCCCATAACTTTGACCCAGTTGATCAGTTCTGTCCTGACTGAGCACACGCACCTGTAACCTGGGCTGCTGCTCTCAGTGTTCTGTCTCCCTGCTCCTGCCTGCTGGCGTCAGCTGACAGAGGTGTTATCATTCTATCTTGTTATGCAGCATGTTGATGATTCTCTCTGAACTAAACACACGGGTCTGGGGTAGAGTTCTTCAGATTTTACGTGGCAACTCTACCGTGAAGTCAGAACCTCTGGCTCTTGGACTTGTGATGTGAATTCTCCGGCCGAAGCTCCTAAATAAACCATCAGTGTTTGACATCAAAGCTCCTGCTCTTCCCGTGTCTCCTTCATGAGTCGGTGACTCCCACTGCATAGCTACACAGAAGTTTCCCCCACAACCGGCACTTTTCAAATTTTGTCCGGAAGATTTCAACTTTAACGGACATTTTGACCGGCGAAAAAATATTCTAACGGGAACTCTGACACTCAGACTTGTATTTTTTTAAGATGCATATCAAAAAAGGACAGATTAAGGAGGATAAAGGGAAGGGTATGATCAACAATCAGCTGTACTCACTGGGCTGTTTGAGGCGCAGCTCCATGGCGAGGTCACATGCTTTCTCCCGCCTCCCCTCGGCCAATAGCAGCCTCTCGCGGCTCTGCTCCGCCCGATGCTCCAGCAGCTGCCGCTCCGCCTGCCTATAGACCTTCAGCAGCCGCGAGCACAGCGTCTGGTGCAGCCGCAGGAAGAAGTACCAGTTGTTGTTGACGAAGTAGAGGTTGTAGACGCCGTCCATCTCCTTCTGGTGCTCCGCCTCGGGGTCCCGCAGGTCCACCTTCTCTCCCGGCACTCCTCCACCTCCAACTCCACCCATGGGTGTTGACCCCGGGGTGGAGGAGGAGGCGGGGCCTAAAGGCTGGCTAGAGGTCATGGTGGAGGTGATGGTAGAGGAAGTGATGGAGGTGGTGGAGGCTTCAGTTTCTGCGAGTTGAGAAGGGCTGCATCGCCTCCGCCTGGATTCTCCATTCAGATGCTGTGGTTGTTGGGGTTGAGGCTGATTTCCTGTTGCTGAGGATGCATTATTATTATTATTTCCATCTCCTCCTGGTGCTCTTTCTGGTGCTCTTTCTGGTGCTCTTTCTGGTGCTCTTTCTCCTCCTCTTTCTCCTCCTCTCTCTACTCGTTCTCCACCCTCTTCTGGCTCCACTTCGTCGTCCGTCCAGTCCTCGGTGTCGCTGAGTTCGCCCCGGCGGGAGAAGAACAGATCGGGGACAAAGTGCTGGATGATGCGCTTGATGTGGTCCTTGTCGTCTTTGTGGATGGTGGGCTGGCGTTTCACGTGGTAGATGATGAGCGCCGCGGCATCTTCTAGGATCTGTTTGTCGTTGTAGGTGAACACCATGTGGGGCTCGCTGGTGACGGAGGTGCCGGAGCCGTTTCGGTTCTGCAGGCCGACTCCACCCTCCTCTGTGCTCTGCTCCTGACGCTGAGAGACAGAAACACAACGAGGTGAGTCAAGCCGTCTCAGAAACACATACTGAGACAGAACATCTGTTTTAAAGTGTCTCAGAGAAATTAAGTTTAAAGGTCACCTATCATGCTATTTGTAGGCAACAGCATAGGTCTCAGATATATACAAATATATAAAAAACATGTCTATGAAATGTTTTGCTCAAAATACCAAACAGATCATTCTAGCCACGCCTCATATCCCTCTATTTCACTTCCTGTTTCTAAAGTGCTGATTTGGGTATAAAGCTTTAAAGAGGAGGGGTCTGAGCTCATGCGGGACCCGGCAGCTACTGTCTAAACTAAATGCTGCCGTGATGAAACGCCATATCATGGATGATCAAGGATTCTCTCTGAAACAGTCTGGAGCTCAAAGGCTTTCTCTCTTGCCGGTTATACCACAAGGTGAGTTCCTTTTTACTTCCTGCTTCTTCACACACATGCTCTCCAGTACAGGTTAGCTCTGAGTGTTAGCGATGCTAATGTAAACACCGACCATATTACGTCCAAAACAGTCGGGCATTGTTTCTGATAGCAACGTTTCTGATTGGGCCGTGGGTCCACATTTCAGATATTACTTCATATCGGACGCAAATCTGGATCAGCTCCGTTGTTCCCCGTTTTTAGAGATTTGGGTACGGAGGAAAAGAGAGAGGGTTTTATTTCCTGACGCTGCGTGAGTTCCCCGGTGGTTTAAACTAACAAGAAATGTACACAGGACTATGGCTCTGCTCCTGACGCTGAGCGACAGGAAGGATACTTTAGAAACACGCACTGGGACAAATAATCTTTTTAAATGTGCTTCACTGATCTCCGAGATGATAGAATAAAGTTTTAAGGGAAAATAGGATACATTTTCCACTGTGCTCTGCTCCTGACGCTGAGAGACACAGGTGAGTGAAGCTTTCTCAGAAACACGCACTGAGACAAAAAATCTGTTTTAAAGTGTCTCAGGGAAATTACTTTGCTAGAGTAAAGTTCAAGGGAAAAATGCAATTTTGTTGCAGCTATATATACAGCTATTTTGTTGTGCTGTACAAAAAATATTTTGTATATATATACACTTTACTTGCTTGCTTGTTATAGACCTCTCAAATGTTCTGCCTAAAAACACTCAGACTAAAACTTGAATGAAAAAAACATTATGAAGTTAAATATGGTTAAAAAGGCGCGTTCACACCGGAGTACTTTTCCCGTTTAGTTCCGTTAGTACCCCTTATTTTGCGTTCACACCAAAAAGAGTACTTAGTGCCGGGAACTTTTACCCCCATTTTTAGTGCCTGCTAGAGAGGTGGTACTATCCTGGGGAGAAAAAAGTACCAATTTCTATTAGCTGGGCGAATTGCAAACCACGCCCCGTAAAACTCTGAAAAGTTTTGTGAAGCCGCCATTGTATTTGCTGGCATTAGCATTATTAGCATTATTAGCATTAGCCCCGCGGAGAGAGAATAACTTATGGCAACAAAAAAGAAAACATGGGAGTGGTGGAGATGAGGAGGTGTCGGCGTTCTGGCGATTTACTTGGAAGGCTTCAGTAGAAGCTGCTGGGAGTCCCAGCAGCTTCTACTGAAGCCAGTCCCCAACTCCGGGGACTTCCGGCCGAGGACTCCGGGTGGCAGTATACGCCGTGAAGTTGTTTGCGGCCTGCCAGTAAACCCAAAGCAGAAGAAGAAGAAGTGACGTCAGCGGCTTCATTTGCCTAATCCTCCCTCAGGGACTTATTCCGGTGTGAACGCGATCTGTACTTAGTTCCATGGGGGTACTAAGTGCCGGCACTAAGTATGGCAAAGTACTTGGTGTGAAAGCGGCTAAGAACATTTGGACACTAGGTCTAAATAAATAAAAAATAGCAGATAAAATAAACGCTACTTGAGATATTTATGGGATGACAGAGTGGAATGACGTTTTCTCACCTCATCGTAGACGCTCTCGATCTCGTTGAGCAGGCTCTTGGAGCGCAGAGCCTTCATGTCGTTCTGCTTGAAGTTCACCCCCTGGTGGTCCAGAGACTTCAGGTACGCCTTCTCGTACTGCTCCCTCCAGATCTTATTGAAGCCCTGCTGAGCCTCCCGCCACTCCTCCTCCTTTGCTTTCAACCTGCACACAAACACACACTTTAATGCAAATACTACACTGAATACTGCATTCATATGTTACTGAAATATGGTGGGAGAAGTACTAAGATCTAGTACTTGAGTAAAAGGAGAAGTACTCAGATCTTGTACTTGAGTAATAGTAGAAGTACTCAGGTCTTGTACTTGAGTAATAGTAGAAGTACTCAGGTCTTGTACTTGAGTAAAAGTAGAAGTACTCAGATCTTGTACTTGAGTAAAAGTAGAAGTACTCAGATCTTGTACTTGAGTAATAGTAGAAGTACTCAGGTCTTGTACTTGAGTAAAAGTAGAAGTACCCAGATCTTGTACTTGAGTAAAAGTAGAAGTACTCAGATCTTGTACTTGAGTAAAAGTAGAAGTACTCAGATCGTGTACTTGAGTAAAAGTAGAAGTACTCAGATCTTGTACTTGAATAAAAGTAGAAGTACTCAGGTCTTGTACTTGAGTAAAAGTAGAAGTACTCAGATCTTGTGCTTGAGTAAAAGTAGAAGTACTCAGGTCTTGTACTTGAGTAAAAGCAGAAGTACTCAGATCTTGTACTTGAGTAAAAGTAGAAGTACCAGAGTGTAGGAATACTCTGTTACAGTAAAAGTCCTGCATTCAAAATGTTCCTCAAGACTAAAACAGGACTAAAAAGTAAAATATATACATGTTGACAGTGAAAGTCTGGACACTATCCGTCAAATAATCCAGAGCAAAATTACAGTTTACACAATATAAAAGTAGGATATTATTTACATTCATAACACATCTACTGAATACATTGAAATGAAGACATGGTTCCTGACCTCTTGAGCACCACAGGCACGGCGGTGGCAGGATTCCTCTTCAGACCCTCGATGATCTCGGGCGCTTTGTCTCCGTAGATCCGGTACACGGCGCGGCGCTGGATGACCTCCGAGGTGCCACCCAGGCAGTCGTCTAACCGGAAGCGGTCCTGATCCTCCGGGGAGAGGCGGGTCAGCTTCTTCTGCACGCTCTCCAGAACCCTGATGGTGGCCAGGTTCGTCTCCAGAACTACGTCCAGCTGTAAGAGACACAGAGCCGTTAGAAGACAGGCACCAAACTGCTACAGATATAAGGATAATAATAATATCTTGGGAAAATACTGAATGTCCTCTTCCAATATCAGAGTCACATGATAACAAAGGTATCCCAACTGTAGCTGTGAACATGACAGGATGTGTGATTACCTAGAAGAGCATCAGGACTGAGGCATATGATAGCTATGTGATTAACATGAGGATTCAGCCTCTATGGAGATAGACATCAAGCATGCTCATTTCTGACGTGGAGCTAATCTGAAGTAAACATTGAATACTGCTTTCTATTCCTCCATCTTGTGACTGTGTAACTCCCTCTCTTGGATATCAGCATGTGAAGGACACTGTTCAGGAACTAGTTGATGCTCTGTATGTGATGACTCCTTCCATTCTGGAGAGGATCACAGATACATGGATCCTGAGGTTCAAGCTCAAGCCGGGAACCAGTGAGATTTTTCTAAACAGTAGTGGAAGTTGTATTAGTAGTAGTAGTGGTGTTAGTAGTAGTACAAGTAGTAGTATAAGTAGGAGTAGTAGTAGTAGTAGTAGTAGTACTGAAATCCTGGTCCACTCATTCGTCACATCCCGGATTGATTACTGCGATGTACTTCTGACTGGCCTTCCCATCAAACTCCTCAATCGACTGCAAATAATCCAGAACTCTGCTGCCCGGATCATCACCTGCACCAACTCATCCGACCACATCACCCCCATTCTCACTCAGCTACACTGGCTTCCTGTACGCTACCGTATTGACTACAAAAGCCTTCTACTCACATATAAAGCTCTCCATAACCTTGCCCCCCATCTACATCACCGACCTCCTTCAGGAGTACACCCCCTCCCGCACCCTCCGCTCTTCGTCCGTAGGACTTCTCACCGTCCCAAGCTCTCGCCTCAAAACCATGGGTGCTCAAGCTTTCAGCTGCTCGGGCTCCCAGACTCTGGAACTCCCTGCCACGACACATCCGACAGTCTGATTCCATAACAACATTCAAAACCCAACTCAAAACCCACCGGTTCAAACTGGCATTTTCTTTATAAACTGTACCCTGTGTCCTTTTGTGTCCTTCTATAGTCCATTTCCTGTTGTTTGTCTTGTCTTACCCCGGCTGATACTTCACTAAATCCACTGTTTTAATTGTTCCCTATATTGCGCCTATGCCCTGTAAGGTGTCCTTGGGTGTTATGAAAGGCGCCCCCCAAAATAAATGTATTATTATTAGTAGTAGAAGTTGTAGTAGTGGTTGTATTAGTAGTAGTAGAAGTTGTTGTGGTAGTAGTAGTTGTGGTAGTAGTAGTAGTAGAAGTTGTAGTAGTAGTAGTAGTTGTGGTAGTAGTTGTAGTAGAAGTTGTAGTAGTAGTAGTTGTTGTGGTAGTAGTTGTGGTAGTAGTAGTAGTAGTAGTAGTTGTGGTAGTAGTAGTAGTAATAGTAGTAGTTGTGGTAGTAGTAGTAGTAATAGTAGTAGTTGTGGTAGTAGTAGTAGTAGTAGTGGTAGTAGTAGTAGTAGAAGTTGTAGTAGAAGTTGTAGTAATAGTAGTTGTAGTAGTAGTTGTAGTAATAGTAGTAGTTGTGGTAGTAGTAGTAGTGGTAGTAGTAGTAGTAGTAGTAGTAGTAGTAGTGGTAGTAGTAGTAGTAGTAGAAGTTGTAGTAGAAGTTGTAGTAATAGTAGTTGTAGTAGTAGTTGTAGTAATAGTAGTAGTTGTGGTAGTAGTAGTAGTAGTAGTGGTAGTAGTAGTAGTAGTAGAAGTTGTAGTAGAAGTTGTAGTAATAGTAGTTGTAGTAGTAGTTGTAGTAATAGTAGTAGTTGTGGTAGTAGTAGTAGTAGTAGTGGTAGTAGTAGTAGTAGTAGTAGTAGTAGTAGTAGTAGTAGTGGTAGTAGTAGTAGTAGTAGTAGAAGTTGTAGTAGAAGTTGTAGTAATAGTAGTAGTTGTGGTAGTAGTAGTAGTAGTAGTATAAGTAGTTGTGGTAGTAGTAGTAGTAGTGGTAGTAGTAGTAGTAGTAGTAGTAGTAGTAGTAGTAGTAATAGTAGTAGTAGTTGTGGTAGTAGTAGTAGTATAAGTAGTTGTGGTAGTAGTAGTAGTAGTAGTAGTAGTAGTGGTAGTAGTAGTAGTAGTAGTAGTAGTAGTAGTAATAGTAGTAGTTGTGGTAGTAGTAGTAGTTGTAGTAGAAGTTGTAGTAATAGTAGTAGTTGTGGTAGTAGTAGTATAAGTAATTGTGGTAGTAGTAGCAGTAGTAGTAGCAGTAGTAGTAGTAGTAGTATAAGTAATTGTAGTAGTAGTAGTATAAGTAATTGTGGTAGTAGTAGTATAAGTAATTGTGGTAGTAGCATGTGAAGGACACTGTTCAGGAACTAGTTGTACCAAATGCTCTGTATATGATGACTACTTCCATTCTTGAGAGGATAGTAAATACATGGATCCTGAGATTGAAGTTCAATCCGGGGACCAGTGAGACTTCTCTAACATATTACATTACATTTGTATCTCGCCTTTCAAGGGACCCAATGCCGCTTTACATGGGGTGAAAAACAAACAAACAAACCAACAAGAAGGGCAAATAATAAAGTAAAAATGTAATAAATAGCAGTGGGAGTGGAAGCAGGGCGACTGTGATGGGTTAGGGGTCAAAGGCCATGGTGAACAGGTGAGTTATTATGCCCCCTAGGGGACAAAGAAATAGCACTTAGGACACAAAGATACAGTGTGTTGGATAGTAAATACACTTCTCATTACAAATGAAATAATACTAAGACCCTCCAACAGAATCCCACAAGGGGAGAAAATTGAAAATGATTATTGCATCACTGAATATTAATCACTTTAATACTTCAGTGTTCAAATTCAGAAACAAGTGCTGCTTAGATTGAGCGCTATGCTACGTCGCACACAAACTCTTACACACACTCTCACACACACACTCTCACACACACACACACTCTTACACACACTAAATCAATCAGAGAGAGACGCTCGGCAGCCTCAAGGCCATCAAAGCGTTGAGGTGGCTAAACTTTACCGGGGCGGTGGCAAAGCAAGGACAACTGAAAAAGCTAAGTGACGAACTCTGATTTAATGAGCATTTTGAAGTTGTTCTGTGTGCATTTAGACACGGCTTCATCTTTGAGGCCAGCATGAATCAACCAGGTTTAAAGGGATGTAATTAACAGGAGAGATACGCAAGAAAGGGTAAGTACCAATTATTAAAACAATGATAACTGATTGTTACCTAACACCTAGGATAATTTAAATGTTTAATTCAGAAGTAGGTGCAGGAAATGAGTGAACACAAGGTCTGGAAGCCATTACTATATTTATTATGCAGAATGAAAATACACACTTGAATTCGGGACATTTGAAAGTAGATTTCAGGACATTTAGCTCATGTTTTAATTTCAAAATGTGCCATCAACTACAGTATAAAGTGAAGTTCTCCATCTGGGTTCCCTTTCTTCTCTAGAAATCATTTTTAGGAATGATGAGAGCTGGTTTCAAAAACAAGAACTGCACCAAACATGTTCCTCTAACTTATCTATCATCTCTTACAGGACAAATGTCATGTCACGGTCCGTTAAACTTAACAATCCAGCATTGTGTTTTCAAAGAGAAAGTGCTAGCAAAGTAAACGAGGTACCATGAATCCAGTATTTAGTTAGTGTTTGACCCTCAGCTTCTCATTAGTTATTATCCATCTCCAATTGAAACTAATGAAGCTCAGCGCAAGTTCAACCAAGGAAGACCGTCTTTCCTCATTCATTTACTATGTCCATGTACTCTCTCTCTCTCCTCTCGCGTCACTCCCCAGCTTAACCAATCACTTCGCTCTATTCTCACAAGCCTATCATAGCGCTCCGCTAACCCTTTAAAATCTGCTCTCCCCTCTCCGACAGCTGTCATTTCAGGTGACTCGACGCAACCCTCCTCCCCCCTTTTCACCTCCTGTCCCTCTGAATCCAGGGTCAAGCTAAGCCCCTCCCCTTCAGACAGACCCAACTATCCATTCACCACCACCAGGGTCAAGCTAAGCCCCTCCCCTTCAGACCGACCCCAGCTATTCATTCACCACCACCAGGGTCAAGCTAAGCCCCTCCCCTTCAGACCGACCCCAGCTATTCATTCACCACCACCAGGGTCCAGCTAAGCCACTCCCCTTCAGACCGACCCCAACCATCCATTCACCACCACCAGGGTCCAGCTAAGCCACTCCCCTTCAGACCGACCCCAACCATCCATTCACCACCACCAGGGTCAAGCTAAGCCCCTCCCCTTCAGACCGACCCCAGCTATTCATTCACCACCACCAGGGTCAAGCTAAGCCCCTCCCCTTCAGACCGACCCCAGCTATTCATTCACCACCACCAGGGTCCAGCTAAGCCACTCCCCTTCAGACCGACCCAACTATCCATTCACCACCACCAGGGTCAAGCTAAGCCACTCCCCTTCAGACCGACCCCAACCATCCATTCACCACCACTAGGGTCAAGCTAAGCCACTCCCCTTCAGACCGACCCCAACCATCCATTCACCACCACTAGGGTCAAGCTAAGCCACTCCCCTTCAGACCGACCCCAACCATCCATTCACCACCACTAGGGTCAAGCTAAGCCACTCCCCTTCAGACCGACCCCAACCATCCATTCACCACCACCAGGGTCAAACTAAGCCACTCCCCTTCAGACCGAACCCAACTATCCATTCACCACCACCAGGGTCTAGACCCCGGGGGGTTTCATCTCCCCTCCCGAATGATACTCCTGCACAACGGGGCCTAATCGACAAAACTCCATTACATTCATTTGTGTATTCCTGGCAATAAATAATATTCAGAGCATCAGAGCATCATAGCATGGAGGAAGGCGAGCCAGGTCAACCTTAGACTTGGCAGTGAGTTTATCGTCCTGCCCCACCATTTTGCGCAGCAACTTGGCACGGACTACGTCCACTGAAGACTCACGACTCTCTCCATATAACAGACAGGTGAATTGCTCCAACTGCTTCAGCACCTCAGGCTTGACATTCCAATTGTCACCGAGTTGACTGAACGCCCTGTGAAACTTCGGGTTCTTCTCCTGCTTTTTCAAGGGCCCCACCTTCCCCTTTCCTTTGAAGGCACTGGTGCAGTCTTCTCCGCTGAACACATGGAATCCAAGAAGTGTGGCACAGTAGTCTTCTCCCAGGGATTCTGCGAGCTCAGAGAGGTTGAGAAGTTGTCTATGTTTCCCTGACCCCGTATCCAGGTATATAGTCAGCCTGATGGCATGAGCGTGGTAAAGAAGAATCACAAAGATATCTGTGTCAGGTGTTCAGACTACAGCATTCTTGTAGCCAAGGGCAGCAGCATGATGAAGGTAGAGTACCACCCTTGTATCAGTCTCTTCCTGGTTGCGTTAGAGCAGTGGTTCCCAAACGGTGTGCCGCGGTACACTGGTGTGCCGTGAGGTAAGTCCGGGTGTGCCGTGGGATTTTGTGACAACCATACGTTATTATTGCAATATACAACTACACAAAAAATAATTACTTTTTCATTTACTATATCATTACTTTGTAGGTTTATATGTACGTAATCTGTGCGACTTGTGCGTCCACATCTCCACGTGCAGTGCTGCATAAACATGGCTGAGTCAGCGATAACTTTCGAGGGGTCCCAATAGACAGGAATGTGACGGTGAGGTGCAAACTGTGTCCAGGCCAGAAGCTGTTATCCACTGCTGTAAACACCACGTGGTCAAACCTCAACAAGCACGTGCAAAGAACACATGCTAAGGTGAAGCTACCGCACAGCTATTTGTTGTTTGTTTATATCACGTTGTCTGTTCTTCTTCTCTGTCTTCCGGTTGTTGTGTGTTTTGAATGACAAATACACACTACCGCCGCCTGCTGGTAAGGAGAGTTATTGCCACTCACGCATGCGCAGTTCGTACGTGCTCGGCGAGTAAAGTAACGAGTTACTTTATGTAGATAGTAACGAAGTAGTGTAATATATCGGCAAAATATTTACAATAGCACATGTTTCAATGCTGATTGCTGAAATGTTACATTTATAATTTGCTGAATTTCTGCTGAGTTTCCTTTGCCTCATTTTTAATGTTGTGACCTGTCTGGTTTAAATGAGTGTGTTGCTGCTTTGATGAAGCCTAATTTGATAAAGTTTCAAATTAATTTCTGAAATATTTCGTTAATAAATATTTCATGAGTAATATAGTTGTCTTTGTCACATTTTATTTGGCATTACTAAATAATTATGCACATTTACAGATATTTTACATGATATGAGTGATAACACGTGTTATAAGGGCTATTTTGCACAATAGGTGTGCCTTGAGATTTTTACTTGTCCTTTGGTGTGCCTTGGGCACAAAAAGTTTGGGAACCACTGCTGTAGATTGTGGGGAGCTCACTTACCTCAACCTGATACACAATGGGACATTGCACATTGATCAACAATGACAGAGACTAGACACAAATCACAGATAATCACTTGGAGTATAATTAAACCATCAATCACTTTTAATATGAGCTTTCAATTTACCTTGCCATTTGAGGAGAGAAGTTGATGGGCTCTCCCTTCCACGACCAGCACTGCCATTTCTGTTCTTTCCAGCCTTGAAGCTGCCTGTTGATCACTCCATACACGCAGCAGGAGCTGGCAGAGTTGCTGTTTGTTGTCATCATTTGTGAGAAACATTTTGAAGTCATATGGCTTCCTGGTTGCTGGTCCAGCCAAAATGATCTTCTCTGAACTGCCACGTCTCAAGCTCTCCTGTGCTTTGATAGATCCTGGATGGTAACTGTCAGTTGAGAACAAAAAGTGCTTTTTGGCCACCATCTGATCAAGCACTTGTAGGCATATCTCCCCACAGGTTGGAGGAAGGTTGGTGAGGACATGGAGCAGAGCCATGCCATCCTGAATGAACAGGGCATCCTTAGGGTATGGCAGATCCTTTGGGGTGGTGTCCGCCAGAATGTAAAGAAAGGGTCCAATCATAACCACATGACGGACAAATGTATCTGGCCAACACCAGATGATGGGTAGGGCTTTCATACAGACACCAAGATCAAATGTATTCAGGACCCACCTCTGATCCACCTGATCAGTGGCTAGCTCAGAACGCTTCAGTAGCTCACAAACAACTGTATTGTCAGTGATTGGTTGATGGATGGGCGTGAAGTAGTCCACTGTTGATTTTCTGAGTGGAGGAGTACCAGTTGCAGAGGTGAAGCCCCCTAGTCCAGGCACAGGCTGCTGTCCATTGCTTCCGATGTACCTGATAAAGAGCCAGATGTAGTACACTTGCATCTCAGTTGCATAGACTGTCATTCTCTGCTGGCGGTGTGAATGATGAGCCATCATTAAACTTTGGGTCGGCGCGAGTGAAGTGCAAGGGTGGGAGTGTTTCTGGTGTGTTGACTTTCAGGCTACGCTGTTGCGACTTGTCGATGACGGGTAGCATTCGGACCATGTTGCTCTCAAACCCAGGCTTGACCACCTGGACCATGATTCCCCCAGCACTGTTGACAATGTTGCTGCCGTGCACACTGGGCGTGGTTTTATTCAAATTGTCCCACTCACAGTGGAATACCATGTTTCCCTCTCCTATCACAATTGCGGGTGTCCGATAGGATGAGACTTTGTCCAGGACCTTTGCCAGGGCAGTTTCCAACTCCAAACCAAATCCGTAGCTCTCAGAGTGGCCAAGCCTGTGTAATATTGTGGTGAGCTGCTTGCTTCTGAACAAGTGCCTGACAGTCACACAGAGTATAATGTGTTTTGGTAACTTCCATTCTCCCTCTGACACTGCACGGCACAGTTCTTGCCCAATGGAGAATACCAGGCGCTTCATCTTTTCATTCGTCTCCATGTCTTCCTTGCCAGCCATGACCATGCTGAGAAACCGGACGAGGTCTGTGGGTAGGAGGTTTTCAGGAGTGAGCTCCATGTCGTCAGCTGTTGGCGGCCACTGTAGGTCTTTGGACTCTCTGAAAGCTTGCAGAATATTCTGGCGGAGTAGGTAGAGAGCAACGTTTTTGTACTTGTCTGTGGTTCCGAGAGTGTAAGCTCGTGCAACGGCATTCGATACCGTGATTTTCAAGCTGTACACCAGCCAGAAAGAAATGGCATCAGCATTGTCGTGGTCAACTCTCGTAAACTGGATATGCTCCTAGATTGGATCTTTCTGTAGCCGTTTCAGGAGTTTCTCTGAGCGATAATTTGTGTTCTCGTACCCATTCAATTTCAGCTCTTCCACATACAGCAAGCGCAAGGAAGATAGCTGTAGGACCTCAATTTGCTGGACTACATGAGTTCCAATGTGTTCCAGTACTGAAACAAATGCCTTTTCATGGGAGGCTGACATGAAAGCTTGGTTGGTATCCTTAGCTCCTGCTTTAAGAATACTGCTGCGCTCGTAGTTGGCTAATGCTGTGCGGAAATATTTAAAGCACGACTGATGGTGTTTCGCCTCACAAGCAAAGAGGTCTTTGCCCTTCACTTGTCTTTGAAGTCAAACTAGACCAGTGTTTCTCAAACTTTTTCATACCAAGGACCACTTAACCAACAAAAAAACACTCGCGGACCACCTAACTCCACAAATATCCAAAATCACATCGTTTTTTTAGAACAGATTACAAATCGCCTGAAAATGGTACAAACAAGTGGCAAGATGTTTGATGAAGGTGTGGCGCTGGGCTATATCATGCAACGAAAGTGAAAGTTAAGCTCGTTCCATTGCAGAGATATTCCCGCGAGAGTGCGGAAAGCTTACATTTATTTATTTAAAATGTGAAATGTTACCAATATACTCACGGAACACAAGGGGGCACTCACGGACCACCAGTGGTCCGCGGACCACACTTTGAGAAGCACTGAACTAGACCCATATTCTCAGCCCGTGATTCTATTTGCTCCCATGCATTTTCTTTGTTCTTATAAGTTGGGAAGTATTCAGGTCTCTCAGTTTTACGATGACCATCTTTGATCTAAACTTTGTCGCAACTAACTAATTTTAGTTCGGGTTTTTTTTGGTGTGAACGCAACTTTTCGGAACTATATCGGAACTATTGTGGGAAAAGTACTCCGGTGTGAAAGCGCCTAAAGACACCCTGTTCTGAGA
The DNA here is from genome assembly GCF_902827175.1 of Gymnodraco acuticeps. Lineage (NCBI taxonomy): Eukaryota > Metazoa > Chordata > Actinopteri > Perciformes > Bathydraconidae > Gymnodraco > Gymnodraco acuticeps. Next base: position 157,942 of record NW_022991621.1, read on the forward strand.
GCAGCCATCATGTTCCACAGTTTAACCTGTTAAGCCCTGGGCCTATTTCAGGCCTCAGGCTCGAAAATGACATGCCTAGAATGAATGATTATATCTTCACAACTAAAAGGGGTAGATGAATAATATTTTTTATCAAAGCAATGATACAATAAATAAATCTATCACTACACGACATATTTAAACAAATGAATGCCATTTTAGTTTTGTGTTACTTTGTTCTGAAAGCTGAACCTGCTGCTCCTCACAGAGAGAAGAGGCTGTGAATTACTTTACATTGTGGATAAGGGTGGATAGCCCCCATTGTTCTGTGTGTTAAAATGAAAGACAGCCCACACATGCAACTAGACATGAGTCGAGTTGAGTTAGCTAATTACCTTGTGTGTTTGAAGGTTGAATGTGTGTGTGTAGCCAAGTTAGCTACTTGTTTGTTTTTGGCGGGAAAAAATGTTCACTACTGCCAGAGCTGTATGCCACAGATACATGTGATCACTTTGGGAATAGTATTATTGTGATCTTTGACCATCACAACATGGGTCTAGACACATTATTTGTTCATGTATCTGCAATATTGGCTGAGATAGAGTGAGGACATCCAGACAACATTTTAACATAGCTCATCATTTTCTACATACTTTTTCCACTTAGGAAACACTGATAAGAATATTTCTGTGTCGGTGCAAAATACATCGTTCTTGGTACAAGACTAAAATGCTATTTTCTTGTAATGGCGGCACTAATTAGCATAATAGCATGCCACAGACACATGTGATCACTTTAAGAATAGTTTTATTGTGTTCCTTGACCCTCAAAACATGGATCTGGATACCTTATTTGTTCAGTTATCTGCAATAATGGCTGAGATATAGTGAAAGGTGTAAAAAGAGTGAAACTCGATTTTTAGGGTAAATAAACACTAATTTGGGAAAAAAATATACGTGGGACAATTTTTCAACTTTTTAACATAGCTAATCTAATCTAAGCTAATCGTTTTCTACACAATTTTTCCAATCTAGAAAAGCTGATTAAAAGTACATTTCAGGGGGGTGCATGATACCCCCTTCTACCCACTAGACTATATGTATTCTTATCAAAACCGTCTCTCCTGATTGAACGCTCCAAACCAGAGCTGAATCAGAAACGCAAAACATTTAACTGTTAACTGAAAGAAAGCCAATGTATGTAATGTTATTAATGTTATGTGCTGCCATGTGACATGACTGGGGGGTGTTCTGTGTTCACTGCATTTATATTCAAGATACTTTCCTCAATAAGCAACCAATTGAACGCTAATATGACCCTGAACTTAACTTAACTTTTGGGGGGGGGTTTGGATAGCTCATTATCAGCTAAAAGAAAATAAGAGAATGTTGAAATCAAGAAAACTAATTGTGTCTTATTTTTTTCGAAGTGTTTTCAATGTTTTCATGTTTCTCCATGGTGCGAGGAAAACCCTTGCTTTGCGTAAAAGCCTATCATCTCCTCGATAAAGAACACACCGGGTGAGTTTACACAAAGCTCTCTCTGCTGAGAGAAGAGTAAATGAAATCTAACCTCGAATCTCTCGTCCTCGCAGCGGTGCAGCTGCTCCTCGTAGGGAGTCTTCTTCGAGCTGACGAAGGTGGAGTCCTCCGACCAAGAGGGGAATGACACCCAGGTGTCGTTCAACACCTTCACACACACACAGAAATGTAAAATCATCAATGGGAAAACGTACCTTTTACAGTAAAAATATTTCACAATGACATGCTATACTAACACCTAGAAATATCACAGTGACGTTCATTCTGTAAATGTATATTAAATATTCAATAGATATAGATTTTACTGTCAATATGTATTTCTTATTCTAATGTGGATATGGTTATATTGACTGTTTAACCCTCCGGTATCATTCGATTGGACTACGCAAATTAGTCATTCGAGACAAAAATGTCCACTGCAAAAGACTTCGATAAAAACATTATATTAAAAGGTTTTTTTCACAACTTTTTTGGGTTCAATCTTTAAAGCAACTTCCGCCCTAATAGAAAATACCAAAAATGTAATCATTTTCAGGATTTTAACCCTTTAAATGCCATTTTGGCCTGGACTGGCTCTTTTTTTTTTTATCACAGTCTTGGATATGTCAAAGATTAGCAACAAAATTGATTTTTTTGCATTATTAGTTTTTGCACAAAATCAGATTGAACAAAAAAGTTACAAATTAGTCATTCGGGACAAAAATGTCCACTTCCAAAAGTTGCTAATCTTTGACATATCCAAGACTGTGAAAAAAAAGAAAAAGAGCCAGTCCCCAGATATGTATTTTTTGGAAAATAACTAATTTTCTCTGTTTTCATCATGAAAAAAAACAGCGGTTTCATGTTTTCAAAATGGCATTTAAAGGGTTAAAATCCTGAAAATGATTACATTTTTGGTATTTTCTATTAGGGCGGAAGTTGCTTTAAAGATTGAACCCAAAAATGTTGTGAAAAAAACCTTTTAATATAATGTTTTTATCAAAGCATTTTGCAGTGGACATTTTTGTCTCGAATGACTAATTTGCGTAGTCGATTTGTTACACAGTGAATTAAAGACCGATTTCAAAAATTGAAATTGGAATTCCAAAATAGATCGAGAAAATAGCCTTGTTACAAAAATTCAGGCCGTTTGCACCAACACAACCAAAGTTATTGCAAAATGAAAAGTGAAAAATGACCCATATGGACAAAAACGTCCACAGTGATACCGGAAGGTTAAATTGTGTTTGTTTAAATGTGAAATGCCTCGTTTACATGTTAGTGATGAAATAATTACCCTAATTGGGAACAAAAAGTAGATCTGATCTGATGAGGCCAGAAAAGGCAGGTAAGAAGACAACGAGCTATAGCTGCTCAATAAATTAATATGATATCGATATGAGACGAGTTGTTGTGTTAGAAGTTGCTAGGGCTGCCCAATTAATCATAATTGAATCAGAATCACGGCAAGAGGCACAATTAAAAAAAACATTCGACACCAAAACAAGATGCTTGTAAAAGTAAAGTGGTGTGATTCTGTCATTCGTATTTAAGTCATTAAATCCACATTACTGATGAATAATTATCAGAAAACTCCTTGTGTAAATATTTAAATCAAAGCTCAAACAAAACTCTGCAAATGTTTTAGGACTCATACTGTTTGTCTTGGAGAGAAGACTTGTTTATTTTACTAGAAATCTCGTATCGTAGCCGAATCACAGCTGAAAATAAAACATATTGAAGGAGAAAGCTCCCCCGATCCCGTCCTCACTGTTGAGTAAAGAGTCAAAGTAAAACCCCTTTCTACTCCTTTAAGGTCAATAAGGTGCAGCTACTATACATGCCCCCCCCCAGGATACATGACTATTATATTGTTACTCATATCATTTTAATTATACATTTGTCATTTATTACTCTCTCTTTGTCTAATCCCTCAAACGCACACAGCTTTTTTTGTCTTTTTTGTCTCCATGTATATTTTTTAGGGCTGTCCGTCGATTAAAATAGTTAATCGTGATTAATCACAAATTAATCGCACATTTTTTTATCTGTTCTAAATGTTCCTTAGAGGGATGTTTTTAATACTCTTATCAACATATGAGTGGACAAATATGCTTTATGCAAATGTTTGTTTATTATCATTTGAACAATGACAAATATTCTCCTGAATATTAAACTTAACAACCTCTGAACATTACAAATATCCGCCTCAATTCAACCTGGAACCTCTCTCATACAATACAATAATAAAATACAAAGTGTGTGTGTGTGTGTGTGTGTGTGTGTGTGTGTGCATGTGCGTGTGCGTGTGTGTGTGCGTGTGCGTGTGCTCAATCCCCCCCCCCCGGTCGGCATTCGCGACACAGAGGGCTTCATCACATAACCTTACGTGGGGCCAGAAGTTGGAGTAACAAACACTGACTCCGGTTATGTGCACCCCTGCCTATATCACTAAATAAAAATAAATAATTTGCTTTTCTCTGAGTGGCTCCTCCTTTTGGAGGAGGTGCTGCCATACTGACAAATAAAGTAAAGCGCAGTAGTTGTACCTCCTTGCAGAGGGCGGTGCGTCCGCTGCATTTGGGCTGCTGGTAGGTCTTGGGCAGCGCTCGGTAGCTGGAGCCCAGGCGCTTACAGGAGGCGTAATCCACCTCGCGGCCCCCCCCCCCCTCCATGTAGCGATCCGACAGCCCGGACACCGCATGAGAGAGCTCTTTGTCCCCCAGAAACGACTTGAACTGTGTGTACAGCTCGGGAAACTTCCTGCAAGGAGAAGGAGGAAATATAAATCAAGAATGGCAGATAAATAAAGAACAGCTGATCAGAAAGCGAGAGGGAAGAATCCTCACAAAGAGCTCAACCACGGTATGTTTAGTTTAGCAGAGGTTTATAACCGACAGCATCATTCATCACTCTCAGGATCAGTTTGTGAAAGTGTACAGAAACATAGTTTAAAGATACAAAGACTTTGACCAACGCTGAGAAAAGACTGATAATTATTGTCTGTTTTCTTTATCAACCTCCTATTTATGATTCATTTCAATCTATATTCTGCTGTTTTGGATGATTGTTGAGTAAAAAGCTAACAATAAGCTCAGGCTTCAGACTACTCCGGTCTGACAATATTGATGATTTTATTTTAAAAGTGTTCATGTATCTTAAAACAACTCTTTAAGTCACATGTGTCAAACTCAAGGCCCGGGGGCCAAATCAGGCCCTTGGTGGATTTAATTTCGGCCCGCAGGATAATTTCTAATTCCTATTAGATCTGGCCCTCCGGTATATTGCACGCACACCTTCACTCCATCCTGAGGGTCTCCTCCGCTCAGAGCCTGAGCCCAAACATTGATGACCTTGCACCCAAGATGAGATGCCAAGTATCTGAGCTAGCATCACAGAGCAGCACACTGAGTTCAATGGATGCTTCCTTCTGCACTTTCTCTCTCAGGACAACAGGGCATGTTTGGTTTTCTCTTTGAGGGGAATAGTTTTGTTGAAGCTGTTGTTGGCCTGTGGGGAAATGTACTCATAAGAAATGACTCTAAGCTGCAGATAGAGCCATAAGAAATGAATGCAGCTGATTATTTAATGTTGTTTTTATAGGCAATCATTAAAGCTTTGTTAGTTCCAGGTTTAATATGTGCAATAAGTTCATTTCAATACGTTCTGCAATAAACATTGAACCAGTCCGGCCCTCCACTAGCACCCATTTATTTATTTTGGCCCACTGTGTGTTTGAGTTTGACCTCCCTGATATAAATGGTCAAAACATTATTACAAGTGGTATCTGGCAGTAATACTATAATGTCTCTTCTACAACTTTATGTCAGCTCCCCGCAGCTACTGCATCCATCTTTCTCATTTTATTTAAACCTTTTTCACATCATATATTCAGCAGTGTTAAATTCGTCAACGAAAACTATGACGAAAAATGATCGTTAACGACCTTTTTTACGCGACTAAGGTGTGACGATGACGAGCTAAAAATAGATTGTTGATAATAAAAACTATGACGAAATATATATTTTGTTTTCGTTGACGAGATGGGACTAAGGTCCTAAGGACTAAGGACTAAGGACTAAGGACTAAGGCTGGACTATCGGACATTAAAAATGCAGCATATTTTCCCCCAATTGTCCGTCTTGTCTGTCAAAATGCATCCCTGTCATTGGTTGAATTAGTTGGGATTCTGGGAATCTGCACACGTCACTCATATTACACAAGTAAAGTCTTAAAGGTAGGGTAGGTAATTTTGGAGAAACCAGCTCGAGTGCGCTAGAATTTGAAAATACGCAGCCGGAAAGAATCTGCCACTTCCTTCAGACTTCCTCACAGAGCCCCTCCTCCAACACACACGAACGCGCACATGACCAATGAGGGCACGAGATGAGTTTGTGCCCCGATGGAAGGCTGACAGGCAGGTAGGCCATCCAGTTACTTTAGCCGGCTCAGATGATTGGTCGAGCTTTTTACAGCGCCACGGCTTCCAGAGATGAGATGTTTGTATATATTTATTGTCAAAGCACTTCATGTATTCATTGCTATCGGGATGTTAAGAGCATTCCATGCATTATAACAAAAAGTGGTTAAATATGTAAATTGTAATCCCTGTACATTTTGCTGTATGATGCCCTTTTGTTGTTCTGTTGTTCATGTTTTTATGTCTTCTTGTGGAACCTACTGCTGCTCCCTTGAAAAAGAGATCATTGATCTCAATGGGATTTCACCTGGATAAATAAAGGTTTTGAATTGAATTGAAACAAGTGTTTCTGAAGGGAATTATCTACCCCACCTTTAAGTGAAATGTTGCTTTGTGAATTTCAACACTTGATGCTGTCACTTTGATTCCAATTTCAGATACCTGTGTTTGTACTGAATGGGTTTAAAGAGAGAAAACATTTTGACTAAAACTGGACTAAAACGTTTTGAGTTATCGTCGACTAAAACTAGACTAAAACGTTTTGAGTTGTCGTCGACTAAAACGTTTTGAGTTGTCCTCGACTAAAACTGGACTAAAACTGGACTAAAACGTTTTGAGTTGTCCTCGACTAAAACATTTTGACTTGTCCTCGACTAAAACTAGACTAAAACTAGACTAAAACGTTTTGAGTTGTCCTCGACTAAAACGTTTTGAGTTGTCGTCGACTAAAACTGGACTAAAACATTTTGACTTGTCCTCGACTAAAACTGGACTAAAACTAGACTAAAACGTTTTGAGTTGTCCTCGACTAAAACTGGACTAAAACGTTTTCAGTTGTCGTCGACTAAAACTAGACTAAAACGTTTTGACTTGTCCTCGACTAAAACTGGACTAAAACTAGACTAAAACGTTTTGAGTTGTCGTCGACTAAAACTAGACTAAAACGTTTTGAGTTGTCCTCGACTAAAACGTTTTTGAGTTGTCGTCGACTAAAACTGGACTAAAACATTTTGACTTGTCCTCGACTAAAACTAGACTAAAACTAGACTAAAACGTTTTGAGTTGTCCTCGACTAAAACGTTTTGAGTTGTCGTCGACTAAAACTGGACTAAAACATTTTGACTTGTCCTCGACTAAAACTAGACTAAAACTAGACTAAAACATTTTGACTTGTCCTCGACTAAAACTAGACTAAAACTAGACTAAAACGTTTTGAGTTGTCCTCGACTAAAACGTTTTGAGTTGTCGTCGACTAAAACTGGACTAAAACATTTTGACTTGTCCTCGACTAAAACTGGACTAAAACTAGACTAAAACGTTTTGAGTTGTCCTCGACTAAAACTGGACTAAAACGTTTCAGTTGTCGTCGACTAAAACTAGACTAAAACGTTTTGACTTGTCCTCGACTAAAACTGGACTAAAACTAGACTAAAACGTTTTGAGTTGTCGTCGACTAAAACTGGACTAAAACGTTTTGAGTTGTCCTCGACTAAAACTGGACTAAAACATTTTGACTTGTCCTCGACTAAAACTGGACTAAAACGTTTTGAGTTGTCGTCGACTAAAACTGGACTAAAACGTTTTGAGTTGTCCTCGACTAAAACTAGACTAAAACGTTTTGAGTTGTCGTCGACTAAAACTAGACTAAAACGTTTTGAGTTGTCCTCGACTAAAACTAGACTAAAACGTTTTGAGTTGTCCTCGACTAAAACTGGACTAAAACATTTTGACTTGTCCTCGACTAAAACTAGACTAAAACGTTTTGAGTTGTCGTCGACTAAAACTGGACTAAAACTAGACTAAAACGTTTTGAGTTGTCGTCGACTAAAACTAGACTAAAACGTTTTGACTTTTCCTCGACTAAAAGTGGACTAAAACGTTTTGAGTTGTCCTCGACTAAAACGTTTTGAGTTGTCCTCGACTAAAACATTTTGACTTGTCCTCGACTAAAACTAGACTAAAACTAGACTAAAACGTTTTGAGTTGTCCTCGACTAAAACGTTTTGAGTTGTCGTCGACTAAAACTGGACTAAAACATTTTGACTTGTCCTCGACTAAAACTGGACTAAAACTAGACTAAAACGTTTTGAGTTGTCCTCGACTAAAACTGGACTAAAACGTTTTCAGTTGTCGTCGACTAAAACTAGACTAAAACGTTTTGACTTGTCCTCGACTAAAACTGGACTAAAACTAGACTAAAACGTTTTGAGTTGTCGTCGACTAAAACTAGACTAAAACGTTTTGAGTTGTCCTCGACTAAAACGTTTTGAGTTGTCGTCGACTAAAACTGGACTAAAACATTTTGACTTGTCCTCGACTAAAACTAGACTAAAACTAGACTAAAACGTTTTGAGTTGTCCTCGACTAAAACGTTTTGAGTTGTCGTCGACTAAAACTGGACTAAAACATTTTGACTTGTCCTCGACTAAAACTAGACTAAAACTAGACTAAAACATTTTGACTTGTCCTCGACTAAAACTAGACTAAAACTAGACTAAAACGTTTTGAGTTGTCCTCGACTAAAACGTTTTGAGTTGTCGTCGACTAAAACTGGACTAAAACATTTTGACTTGTCCTCGACTAAAACTGGACTAAAACTAGACTAAAACGTTTTGAGTTGTCCTCGACTAAAACTGGACTAAAACGTTTTCAGTTGTCGTCGACTAAAACTAGACTAAAACGTTTTGACTTGTCCTCGACTAAAACTGGACTAAAACTAGACTAAACGTTTGAGTTGTCGTCGACTAAAACTGGACTAAAACGTTTTGAGTTGTCCTCGACTAAAACTGGACTAAAACATTTTGACTTGTCCTCGACTAAAACTGGACTAAAACGTTTTGAGTTGTCGTCGACTAAAACTGGACTAAAACGTTTTGAGTTGTCCTCGACTAAAACTAGACTAAAACGTTTTGAGTTGTCGTCGACTAAAACTAGACTAAAACGTTTTGAGTTGTCCTCGACTAAAACTAGACTAAAACGTTTTGAGTTGTCCTCGACTAAAACTGGACTAAAACATTTTGACTTGTCCTCGACTAAAACTAGACTAAAACGTTTTGAGTTGTCGTCGACTAAAACTGGACTAAAACTAGACTAAAACGTTTTGAGTTGTCGTCGACTAAAACTAGACTAAAACGTTTTGACTTTTCCTCGACTAAAAGTGGACTAAAACGTTTTGAGTTGTCCTCGACTAAAACGTTTTGAGTTGTCCTCGACTAAAACGTTTTGAGTTGTCGTCGACTAAAACTGGACTAAAACGTTTTGAGTTGTCCTCGACTAAAACTGGACTAAAACATTTTGACTTGTCCTCGACTAAAACTAGACTAAAACTAGACTAAAACGTTTTGAGTTGTCCTCGACTAAAACTAGACTAAAACGTTTTGAGTTGTCCTCGACTAAAACTTTTTGAGTTGTCGTCGACTAAAACTGGACTAAAACGTTTTGAGTTGTCCTCGACTAAAACTGGACTAAAACATTTTGACTTGTCCTCGACTAAAACTAGACTAAAACCAGACTAAAACGTTTTGAGTTGTCCTCGACTAAAACTAGACTAAAACGTTTTGAGTTGTCCTCGACTAAAACGTTTTGAGTTGTCGTCGACTAAAACTGGACTAAAACGTTTTGAGTTGTCCTCGACTAAAACTGGACTAAAACATTTTGACTTGTCCTCGACTAAAACTAGACTAAAACTAGACTAAAACTAGACTAAAACGTTTTGAGTTGTCCTCGACTAAAACTGGACTAAAACGTTTTGAGTTGTCGTCGACTAAAACTATGAAGGATAAAAAGGACTAAAACTAATAACCATTTTCGTTTAAAGACTAAATCTAAAATAGCTGCCAAAATGAGCACTGATATTCAGCTCCATCATCCGTCCATGCACTCACCCCAGGAAAGGCGTGACCAGCTGCAGCAGCTCCGCTCCCGAAACTACTTCCTGGTTGAACAAGGCGATGCAGCGCAGGAAGTTCTCATAGACTTCCTGGCTTTTAAACAGGCGGCGGACCTGAAGGATAAGAAGATGGAGAGGAACGTCAGATTAGAGTTATTTAAAAAAAAGACTGAAACTGTGGATCAACAAACCAGAAGAAAGTGGAGTCTCACCTTATCAAAGAAGGAGAATTCTCTTAAGACGCCATGTTTGCCGACAGAAGCGAAAGACTGATCTTTGGTACAGGAATACTTCATTTTCTTCTAAATAAGACAAAGGAACACGTGGTTAAAGATCTTTATATGAACATTAGTTATTGAAGTCATTGTATGAGTAGCTTTTGTCTTGTTGCTTATTCCCCTTCTGTAGCCCTGCCCCTTTTCTCACTTCCGGTTCAAACTAAAATGTGTTCGGTTCTTCCTGTTAAGCACGAACAGTTTTGTAAACAATTAATTTCATTTGGGATCATTCCCAGCGATGTTAGCTATCCAGCCAACAAGCCGGCTGGCAAACAATGGCTATCTCTGACACTAGCTATGAGCTCTTCTCAACAAGCTAGCTAGTTAATTATCTACTTTACAAGCTCACATCTGACATCTATCCAACTCAGGGATGGGCAACTTGGATGGTGGGGGGGGCCCCACACACACACACACACACACACACACACACACACACACACACACACACACACACACACACACACACACACACACACACACACACACACACACACACACACACACACACACACACACACACACACACACACACACACACACACACACACACACACACACACACACACACACACACACACACACACACACACACACACACAACACACACACACACACACACACACACACACACACACACACACACACACACCACACACACACACACACACACACACACACACACACACACACACACACACACACACACACACACACACACAACACACACACACACACACACACACACACACACACACACACACACACACACACACACACACACACACACACACACACACACACACAATGTAATTATTAACAAATTAAGTCTGACACCTTCATTGACATGTTACAATCTTTCAGGGAACATCCTCTAATAAGCTCACTAAACAAGTGGCATGTTTGTGTTGAACAGGTTATTGGGAGGCGTGTGGCGCAGTGGGTTGTGTGTTGGTGTTCAAACAGGTTCAAACCCCACTGCAGTCATCATGTCGTTGTGTCCCTGAGACTCTTCACCCCAAAGTGCTCCTGTGGGGATTGCCCACAGTATTGAGTATGTTAGTCGCTTTGGATAAAAGCGTCTAACAAGTGACATGTCATGTTATTTAACAGTGGAATAAAACTATTTTAAACTATTGGAAACCACGGAAAATGTGAGTGCATTAAGATTAACCATTAAGATGACATAAACATGAAGTCATGAACACTAACCCAGACATTAGTTGTCTTGAACCTAAGACACTTATAAGGGGAATATCAACACAGACACCTGCCAACCCGCACTCTGCTGTTCCTCAGCGCCGCTCCCCCTCCCTCCCGCTGAAATTATGAATGAAAAGCGTATAGTAGCCCCCGGGCCATCATTTACCCATCCCTGATCCAACTAGTTATAGCTACGTATGCCCTAAAGTTAGACCTACAGTGCGGACATGTGTCTACACGTTTGGCAGAGAGAGTTATTATAAAAACGTTGACGTGTTGTTTTTTGAGCCGCCTTGCTGCTCTCATACAGTCAGAAGCTCCTCACATCACCCCCGTAAATTCCCAAATATGCATTATCTGGATAAACTAATCACATGTGATGAGCTAAATGTTTAGTCTCTCGCTTTAAAAGTGTTTTAACAAGCTGGCTGGCAAACAATGGCTATCTATGACACTAGCTATGAGCTCTTCTCACATCTGCCATCTATCCAACTAGTTATAGCTACGTATGCCCTAAAGTTAGACCTACAGTGCGGACATGTGTCTACCTGTTGGGCAGTGAGAGCAGTTATGAAAACGTTGTTGACATATTGGGCTCATTTGAGCTGCTCTCACAGTCAGAAGCTCTTCACATCACCCCCGTAAATTCCCAAATAAGCATTATCTGGATAAACTAATCGCATATGATGAGCTAAATGTTTAGTTTCTCGCTTTAAAAGTGTTTTTACAGTTCGTTTAGAAGCTCAAGAGCTGTTTATTTGGTTGATAAAGCTGGAACGCTATGCAATAATAGCAATAACAAATAATGAGGCAATGTGAGAGCACCGTAGAGCAGGCGAAGCATAAGGTGTATACGAGTGTTTTCAAGGACGTGCATACACACATCGCTGCTCTCCCCGAGGCGTTTATTCTAAATGGAGTTTACCTTGAGCAGGGGGGACATGTGCTGCAGAAGGATCGGCCTGGGTCTCTTTTTATTCTGCTTGGATATCAAATCATCGTCCTCCGGCCTTTTTAGCTGCTCTTTGCCTCCCGTCAGTGAGCTTCCTGTGAACTGACGGAGATGAAGCAAACGGGAACAGTGTCAGTGAAAGATGCACATTCAGCTATTATCAGAGTGCAAGTTGACATGTTAGCGTAGCTTGTTTTGTGCAACCACAACTCTTATACACTGTTAAAATAATGCAGTAAATATTAGCATTTAGGGAGAAAACTCAATGAATTCTAGGGATTTTTGATACAGATATATAATATTTATGATAATAAAGTTGCACATTTCATACAGCTGAAAGTGCTTAAACGAAATGGCACACAACTCAGGAAAAACAAGATCAAGTCAAATGTTAAAACCACTTTAACACACATGCAGCATTTGTACTTGATATATGTAAGGCAGGGCTATTCAATTAGTTTGGAATGGGGCCGGTTGATGAAAATGATCCAAAGCAAGGGGCCAGGAAAAAGATGGCTTGAAATATGAGCAATCATATTAAGAGCTTCAGATACAGTAAATACTACAACAGCATAGTGGAGTGCATATATTGTGTTTAATGCAATCAAACAACATAGCCCCAAGGCCTTTATAGATCTAAATGGCTCAGAACTCAGTATGCCGACATGTGAAGCTGATTTAACCATCAACATCATATCATTTAGGTGAAATGATCTAACCGTTCACGCAGAGATGCAATAAAGGACAGTTTGTCACTACAGTAGCTAGTAGGTGGGTTCGAAACCCGAGCCCGCAGAAGTTTTCAGGCAATGTCTTCCCCTCTGTCTCTCAATGTAACACCCTCTCTGGAATAAAGGCACAAAAGTAGACTTTTAACATTATACTCAAAGGGCCAGTCAATATCACCCCGGGGCCGGATTTGTCCCGCGGGCCGCCAATTGAATAGCCCTGATGTAAGGGCTAATGTGCAGCGACGCGGTCATTATGGGGAAAAGAACACCGACGGGCCGATCAGGAGCCCGACGTGAAGCGGAGAGATCGGCATGAAGGTGTTCTTATCCCGCTTATCACACGGCCACATTCTCAACAAAGTAACGACATGACTCCCAATATTAATTAAAATGCTTTTGTGGATTTAGAAAATGATTTTATTGATTTAAAAAATAGTTGTATTGATTTAAATTGACATGCATCCGCTAAGAAAAATAGTCCGTTGTTACCGTTTGAACAACGTAGCAACGGCAGGAACGGCTTCCATAGTGTTTTTGAGGAGCTTTTTGATTACAGATTTGAAAACATCGCTGCTTGCTTTAAAAGTAGCACAATTCATGAAGTCAAACCTTGGAAAGTATCTAGATATCCCTGCCCTAATGCCAAAGGAACTGCACACTGAATATGTGTCGCCGTTTGATGTCTATGTCTGGACAGCTGCGTAAAAAGGAGGGTTTCTGCCCCGTTACTTCTCCACTGTTTTCTTGTCGCTCTTGTCTTGTCAGTTCGAAAGCCAAACTGTAAACAGTTCAATCGAACGGACTTCTTTCTGCAGATGTGAGCGTCCTTAACAACGGTCAATAAATCCCTGACAGCGGTCTGTCTGTTCTGGATTAACAACGTGTCACGTGTTCTGAATTGACCAATCAGAATCGAGTATTCAACTAAGCCACGTAATAACAGATGTTAAAGAATATAAGGAGGTAAAACAGGCAGGAGAATAAAAAAATACTGGTTATAAGAATCCAAAAGTAAGAGTAAGTCAGTAAAAGTAAGACAGGCATAAGACTAAATTAATAGATACAGTCTAATGTTAAAAACTTCATTCAACAATACAAAAGAAATAGGTATAACAATAAAGATTAAAAGACCAATTAAAAAAGAGCATGTCGTTAACTAACAACCAATCTAAAACAGCAAATATTAGCATTCATGGAGCAAGAATTCAATCCGTTTTTGTGTTAAAATACTGAAATAAATCATCAAAATACTACAATTTGTATTCTGTTGACCCACTAACTCAAGGGGGTCAAACTCAATTTCCTCTCGGGCCACATCAGCATCATGGTTGCACTCAAGGGCCAGTTTTATATACAAGACTATATAAAAATACATATATAAATATTTAATATATATAAAATAATGTATTATATGACATTATTGCCTCTGCATTGGATTATTATCGGATAGGGTAACTTCACAAGTCTCTTCAGTGAGAATGTCACAAAATGATTTAAAAAGAAAACCCAAATTCTGGGAAAAAAGTCAAAATCAAAACAAAAAGTGACATTTTGAGAAAAAAAGTGACATTTTGAAGGAAAAGTCAGATTCTGAGAAAAAGGAATATTTTGAAGAAAAAAAGTCATATTTGAGATGCATTGTGGGACATGTAGTTTATGGGCAACGTGCTTCTGTAAAGCGGCATGTACCCATATAATAAACATATTATATTCTTTGCAAGCTCTTATGGGGCCGCATGAAATGAAGTCGCGGGCCGGATTTGGCCCCCGGGCCTTGAGTTTGAGACCCCTGCACTAAGTACTTACAGTTTTACACTCCTACTTAACACACTTCAATATATATAACATAATAGCATTTCTAAGCAGTTGCGAGAAAATAAAAAATGTAATTAGCACTTGATGCAAAACACAGCTAAGCAGAAGTTATTAAAATGGTTTTCTGAGCCTGATTGTGCAACAACCTTTATTTGTATTTGTACATTGCACATCAGCTGCTGCTCCACTCACCAATGATCTTTTGGCGTCAGGTAAGAATTGGCCAAACTCAGCCAGCAGGTCTTCTTGCCCTTTGAAAAGACTGGCAACTTTAGAAAAAACTTCATCTTCTGTCATGCCGCTGCTGCCCCGGCTGCCCCGGCTCTCCTTCACCTCCAGCTGCTCCTTCTGGGGGGTGGTGCAGGTAAAAAAATGCTGATGAGAGGTGAGGGATCAAACTTAATCAAAGTCAAATACAAACAGGGTACAGAGGATATATACACTGTTCTCATGGGAACACACTGCTAAGAGAAAACTGAAAAACTATGGCATCAAGTCACATGCTTTACGCTTAATATGATATTTATGTTTGCAAAGGTTATCACTAGTTTAACAGCTGAAACAACTGATAATAACATCTAAGAACAGTCTGATCAATAAGGTAGAGTAATGTACACAAAATAACTATAAATAACTAAAAATACCAACATTAACTTTTATACATCATAATAGAATGGTGCAGGAATGAGATCACATTTTATCACTTCCTGTCGCCTTGTCTCATGTGTTCTGAATGTGCTTTTGGTTGTTAGTCTGAAATAAGGTCTGTGGTTAACTCAAGCTGAAGAGATTTTAACGTTTTGATCTAGTCCATAAAATACGGCAGTAAATACCCCACTGGTGAATAGGAACTACAGCACGGTCACATGACTTCACGTCTCCACCGCTAAGCTAAAGGAGGCTAATGTTGAGCTATAAAGGAACTACAGCACGGTCACATGACTTCACGTCACCACCGCTAAGCTAAAGGAGGCTAATGTTGAGCTATAAAGGAACTACAGCACGGTCACATGACTTCACGTCACCACCGCTAAGCTAGAGGCGGCTAATGTTGAGCTATAAAGGAACTACAGCACGGTCACATGACTTCACGTCACCACCGCTAAGCTAAAGGAGGCTAATGTTGAGCTATAAAGGAACTACAGCACGGTCACATGACTTCACGTCACTACCGCTAAGCTAAAGGAGGCTAATGTTGAGCTATAAAGGAACTACAGCACGGTCACATGACTTCACGTCACCACCGCTAAGCT
This sequence comes from Gymnodraco acuticeps, assembly GCF_902827175.1. Taxonomy (NCBI): domain Eukaryota; kingdom Metazoa; phylum Chordata; class Actinopteri; order Perciformes; family Bathydraconidae; genus Gymnodraco; species Gymnodraco acuticeps. Next base: position 173,982 of record NW_022991621.1, read on the forward strand.
AAAGGAGGCTAATGTTGGGCTATAAAGGAACTACAGCACGGTCACATGACTTCACGTCACTACCGCTAAGCTAAAGGAGGCTAATGTTGAGCTATAAAGGAACTACAGCACGGTCACATGACTTCACGTCACCACCGCTAAGCTAAAGGCGGCTAATGTTGGGCTATAAAGGAACTACAGCACGGTCACATGACTTAACGTCACCACCGCTAAGCTAGAGGCGGCTAATGTTGGGCTATAAAGGAACTACAGCACGGTCACATGACTTCACGTCACTACCGCTAAGCTAAAGGAGGCTAATGTTGAGCTATAAAGGAACTACAGCACGGTCACATGACTTCACGTCACCACCGCTAAGCTAAAGGAGGCTAATGTTGGGAATGATGACGTTTAGACTTTTAAGCAACCGCCATTTTTAAAAAAGGCACATAAAAGCTTCAGACATCTAACTATAAACGCGTTCGAAAAACTATTGACTTTGAGATAAGGAAACCGGTAAAAAGTGGTAAAACACTTAGTAATTTCCAGGTTTTATGACTCATTCCTGCACCACTCCAGCACCTTAAATCACAAAGTGTAATCTCAAGTTACCTGATATGTGTGAAGGATCTCCAGGAAGGCTCTGTAGATCTCAGGGTGATCCAGGAAGCGGTTTTTAATCTTGTTTACGTAGCTGATGGCACTGTCGAACTCCACGGGGCTGGTCTCTGAGGCGGGGGGAGAGGAGGTGGTGGGCTGGTTCTCTCTGCTGGTGAGGGGGAGGGAGAGCCGGCTGGGGGGGTCTGAGGGTCCTGTGGGGGTGGTGGCGGTGGTAGTGGTGGTGGTGTTGGAGGAGGAGGACTGGGACTCTGATGGAGTCACTTTGATTTCAGAGGTCAAAGCGGGTCCAGATTCAACGCCGGCGGCAGAGGCACTACCTGAGGGGGCCGCCACGGAAAAAAGGGGGGCGCTCTTCCCCTGATGGCCGGGGGACACCTGCACGGAAAGAGCGAGAAGAAGGACGTTAAGAAGTGAGTGTCGGAGCCAAAATGCTACTTAGCCTGAGTTTATTATTTGTATTATTATTATTTGTTTACATCACTTTTATTTGTATTTGTTGAGCACTTCCGGCAATCGTCACATGGTCATGGTTTGTGTATTTAAGATAAGATAAGATAAGATGGACCTTTTATTAATCGCCGTGGGGAAATTCGGGAATTTAAACAGCAAGATTAATACAATTAAGGATAAAAATCAAAAATGATTAAATGAATTAAAATGAACATATATACATATTTGGTCATGTGTACATATTATTTGCGTGTGTGTGAATACAGTGTATTTTATGTCCAGTAATAGTGTCACTTTAGTTCACCTGTTACCTGTCGGGGGGCGGGTGACAGAGGGTGAGCTTGTCAGGAATTTTTTTCTGTTGACCGCTTTGTTCCTTCTAAGTTATTGTGTGTTGGATTTTGTTTATTACAAATGTGATCAACCCATGGGCATCGCAGCCATATGAGGGTGGGACAAGTCCCCCCCGCCTTTTAAAATGATTAGTTTAGACCCCCCCCACTTTTATCATGCGGAAAGTCCGTGAATCGATCCATCCACTCGCCTCTCTCTGTAGAGCGCTGTGTCAGTGCTTCATTATCAAATCCATTCCACTTGCTTATTGAGAGAATGCCCAAATCAATGAAACTCCGTCCCATGTTTTCACTGCTACTTTGTACCGAGGCAGATTCTCAGAGCCGTACACATGCTGCGTCTTTTGTGTAGCTGTGTCTTTAGTTGTAAAATTATGCGCCCCCGCTGCGAGGCCCCAGCGCTAACAGTACACAGCGTGCTCCATTAGCACCCGGATATAAGGCGCTGTTATTAAAGAGGTGGAGGGAGAGCTCTCTCCTGTCAGACTGAGAGGCTGATAACTACAGCTCAGTGAGGTGAAGGACTCTCTGAGGGTTTAGATAGTTCACTTTAGTCTAAGTAGTGGGTCTTAAACGGTTTGCGAATCATTTATGTAAATAAGTATTTCCAAGCCACACTTTTATATGATCATTATAGTTATAAAAAATAAGAGAAAAACAGGTATGAAATAATTCCAACTCATACTATAGGACAGTAACACAAGAATACAGTTTAAAAGGGGAGTGATTTGTAAAATATGCATAAAGAAAAAGTAAATCTGTGTACATCACATTTATTAGACGCTTTTATCCAAAGCGACTAACAAAGCGTGGACAATCCCCACAGGAGCAATTTGGGGTGAAGTGTCTCAGGGACACAACGACATGCTGACTGCAGTGGGACTCGAACTTGCTACCCTCTGATTCGAAGTCCAGCACACTATCCACTGAGCCACAGCCTGTTACAGTTCTGTTTCACATGGGAGCATGCCCCCGGCCCCCCCTAGAGGAGGTGAGGTGATCCTGCATTTGTCATGATTTTGTTTTTGTCAACTTTACAGTTTATTTGGCATACCCCACTACAAATAACGAGGTCCCAATCTTCAGACGATCCTTGCTTTGTGGAGTTATAATTGTATGTTGAAACCGTTTCTGAATAGGTGTTGTTTCAACCTGAGCGTATTCGTGTGTAATTTAGCAGTCGCTCAGTCAGTAGGGGCTTGGACTGTGAGCCGTAGGGTCGCCGGTTCAAGTCCCCGACCAGACCTAAATATGGAGTGTGGACTGCTACTTGGAGAGGTCCCAGTTCACCTCCTGCCCTGCCGTGGTGCCCTTGAGCAAGGCACCGGACACCCCCCTTCCCCCCTCACTCCCATTGCTCCCCGGGCGCTGTACAATAGCTGCCCACTGCTCCTAGAACTAGACTCCTGGTGCTAGGATGGGTTAAAAGCAGAGGACGCATGTCACTGTGTGCTCTGCATGTGAGACCATTAGAGGGGTTCATCCCTCCAGTTCTAATCTATTCTTTTAAAACCATGTTATCAATTTAAAAACAGAGCTTGCCATAGAAATCCAAAGCAGAAGAAGTAGCAGCTGCACCTTAAGAATGTACCTTTCTACACACCATGAGTTAATAAGAATAATGCTCCAGCTGAAGGTTTCACAGCTTCAAGATAAATACAGCAGTAGTGTTGAGAGTTCATCAATTCAAGTGTCTCACCTTGTGTTGTCTCGTTAGTCTGTACAACACTCTCTTACATTTTGGCTACATGGTCTGTTTTGGTTATAAATGTGGTTTAAATATTGTATGCCTTCAAGTGAAGATCAACTATGTACGACTTGTCAATTGATGTACAATAGTAGAGACTAAGCTGGACACTAGTAGCTTTGAACTGTTGGACATTTGTAACTGTGGTTCCTATCAATGTACCAAACTTCAATACAAATATTTAAAGGTCCCCTGTTATACTGTTTCTCATCAATACATCACAGGTCTCAGATATATCCAGAACCTGTCTCTGATTGGCTGAAACACCAAACAGATCATTGCAGCATTACCCATAATCCCCTCTGTTTCAGCCCTGTTTCCAAAGTGCTGATTCTCTGTCTGTTACTTTAGATGAAAATAAGGAGCCCCTCCCCACGCCCCTCTGAGAGACATTTGGTTACAAAGCACTCAATGGTGCTCTAGGAGGAGATTCAGGTGATAAGGGGGGGGGGGGGGGGTTACCTTGGTTGGTGATTGGCTAATGGTTACACAAGACAAAACATCGTTATGACATCATGAAGTGGCCAAAATCTGATCAGCTCATTTTCAGACAGGTTTTTATAGAAATGGATCAAAAAGAGAGAAAATCTTTGTTCCTGAAACTTTCAGAGTCTCTTTCCACAGAGGGGACACATGTTTATGTAGAAGAGACATGAAGAAGAGGGGACACATGTTGATGTAGAAGAGACATGAAGAGAGGGGGACACATGTTGGTATAGAAGAGACATGAAGAAGAGGGACACATGTGTAGAAGAGACATTGAGAAGAGGGGACACAGTAGAAGGACATGAGAAGAGGGGACACATGTTGATGTAGAAGAGACATGAAGAAGAGGGGACACATGTTGATGTAGAAGAGACATGAAGAAGAGGGGACACATGTTGATGTAGAAGAGACATGAAGAAGAGGGGACACATGTGTGATGTAGAAGAGACATGAAGACAGAGGGGACACATGTTGATGTAGAAGAGACATGAAGAAGAGGGGACACATGTTGATGTAGAAGAGACATGAAGAAGAGGGGACACATGTTGATGTAGAAGAGACATGAAGAAGAGGGGACACATGTTGATGTAGAAGAGACATGAAGAAGAGGGGACACATGTTGATGTAGAAGAGACATGAAGAAGAGGGGACACATGTTGATGTAGAAGAGACATGAAGAGAGGGGACACATGTTGATGTAGAGAGACATGAAGAAGAGGGGACACATGTTGATGTAGCAGAGACATGAAGAAGAGGGGACACATGTTGATGTAGAAGAGACATGAAGAAGAGGGGACACATGTTGATGTAGAAGAGACATGAAGAAGAGGGGACACATGTTGATGTAGAAGAGACATGGAGAAGAGGGGACACATGTTGATGTAGCAGAGACATGGAGAAGAGGGGACACATGTTGATGTAGAAGAGACATGAAGAAGAGGGGACACATGTTGATGTAGAAGAGACATGGAGAAGAGGATGTAGTGCCTCACCTGTGCAGAGAAGGGCGACTGGAGGAAAGCCACTCCATTCTTGGGGACTTCTATCCGATACCCCGGGGGCAGGAAGGCGTTGAAGCCCAGCACGAGGTCCGGGTGTCCGTGGAAGAGCTGCGACACTCGGTTTATCACCCCCGGTGTGTCGATGCTGCTCCAGACATGACGCAGAAAGAGACATATTAGGATGTGGATGATGGAGGCAAAACAACTATAAAAAAAGCTATGCTTATGCTGTTGTTTTTGTAAAATACTGGGTGTGTTGGTAGATCTGCATCTTCTGTGTTTATATGAGTGTAGTGGAGAGATACTACTGCATTTGCCTCCAAAATGTATTGGAGTAGAAGTATAGAAATACTCAAGCTATGTACAAGTATGTGAGTAAATGTACTTTCCGCCACCGTAATACTGCCATTAAATATTTGCAATACTATGTGTTTCATGTAAAGAGACAATGCTTTCTGTCTCCATTGTCAGCTGAAGTGCTTTATCAACAAATGCACAAGCTGTCGAAGTATACATAAATAAAAAGGTATGCTTCTCAGTCATGAAGACAACAAATACAACATGTGACCTGCTCTATCAAATCAGTCGCATTGACCCGAAGACACATTGTGAGTTGTATGGAAAGAGGAGAGTCCTAGCTTTCTAATGATATCAGGATTGTTGTTGTTCTCCAAATATTAAGCGAAATATGTCACATTATATAACGACTGTCACGAGTCGTCACTTTGAGAAAAAGGCCTTCAAAGTTTCCTCTCTCTGGAATCCATCGATCTGATTGGTTGTTAGCAAATGATCAAAATACTACGGAAGGAAGATATTTTCGTTTGGATTACTGGTCTGGGGGAAGCTCATGAGTGTGTGTGTGTGTGTGTGTGTGTGTGTGTGTGTGTGTGTGTGTGTGTGTGTGTGTGTGTGTGTGTGTGTGTGTGTGTGTGTATTGCGTTTGTTTCCCGGGGAAAACACTCCGGCTGTTGTTATGCCTGCTGTGACGTCAAGTTACTCCGTTCTCTGCCTGTAATTATGCCGAAGCTTCAAAGTTGTATTTATCTTCTGAATTTGCCGAAACAAGTTTAATATTCTGAAAGCCAAGACTTTGTTTATTTGAAACCAGATGAAAACAAACTGTCACGGACCCTGCCGTGTTATCTATGATTACTATACTCTTACATTCATAATGTCAGCCGGAGGGAGGGGGGGCGGCGCTGCGCCATCTTCCCTTTAGAAGCTTAAAGAATGTGTTTATCGTGAGTTTGGAAATAAAAGTTTCATATTCTGAAAGCCAAGACTTTGTTTAAAATCAAACGAAACACCCGAACCCCGAAGAAATAGTTTTTTACGCAAATCCACGTTTATTTTTAAATGAGCCGCTGAGACTTCCGACTGATTTCGATAGAGCGGGTCACATGTGTGTATTATAGTACTTATAATCAGAGTAGTAATACATGTTATTTATCAGGCGCTTTAACAAGTGCTCAAAGAAGCTGTACAAAGATTATTTAAAAAATGCTCTTGTGGTGTTCATGTAAAACACTTTGAATTTCGTTGTTGCTGAGGCGTAGAACAGAGCAAAGTCTTGACTAATAGACAAATAGATTTGTTAGTGAAAAACCACACCATGTTCATACACACACACACACACACACACACACACACACACACACACACACACACACACACACACACACACACACACACACACACACACACACACACACACACACACACACACACACACACACACACACACACACACCACACACACACACACACACACACACACACACACACACACACACACACACACACACACACACACACACACACACACACACACACACGTACAACATGTAGAATTCTTGACACTAAAGCTGACTTTGACTTTATTGTGAATGCAGGACGTTTACTTGTAACAGAGTATTTCTACACTGTGGTATTATTACTTTTACTTGAAGATCTAAGAGTACTTCTTCCCTCACTGCTTGTACTTGATCAGAATCTGAATACTTTATTCATCCTGGGGTTAAATGAGGAGATTAAACCCATTCTCACTGGTTTGAATTCTCTATTCTCTTGGCTTACTAATGAGTATTATCTGTATATTAAAGTGCTTTTATGAGGTGTTTCTTTTGCACCTGACTTGATGCCTTTGAGGTGTTATCTAAAACACTTTGCATGTCTTTGTTAATGAGAAAGTAAAACATTCCTTGACTAATAGAAAAAGAGTGTTGTATGGGAGTTAAAAAAGAAACCAATAATAATTGAATTAATAATTTGTGAATGCAGGACGTTTACTTGCTACAGAGTATTTCTACACTGTGGTATTATTACTTTTAAGATCTGAGTACTTCTTCCCCCACTGCTTGTACTTGATCAGAATACTTGATTTATTCTGGGAGAAAATGAGGAGATTAAACCCATTCTCACTTGTTTGAATTGTCAATTCTCTTGGCTTACTAATGAGTATTAACTGTATATTAAAGTGCTTTTATGAGGTGTTTCTTTTGCACCTGACTTGATGCCTTTGAGGTGTTATCTAAAACACCTTGAATTTCTTTGTTACTGTGATGTATAAAGTAAAACGTGCCTTGACTAATAGGAAAAGAGTGCTGTAGAAGGAGGAGATTAACCCCATTTTAACCCATTCTCACTTGTTTTTGTTGTCTATTCTCCTGGCTTACTAATGAGTATTAACTGTATATTAATGTCCTTTTATGAGGTGTTTCTTTTGCACCTTGTCTCTATGCTTTTGAGGTTTTACGTCAAACACTTGCCTTGACTAATAGAAACATAGTTTTGTTGAGGAGTATCACAACAACATTTCAAGATAAAAGAAACAGTTGAATAGTTCAAATGGCCACTTTGGATAATGAGGTATTTTAGATTCAGTGCTTAAGTTAATGTTGCTGCTAATACTTGTGTATTTGTACTTAAAGGTAGGGTAGGTGAGAATGGAGAAACCAGCTCGAGTGCGCTAGTATTTGAAAGTAAGCAGCCGGAAAGAATCTGCCCCTTCCTTCAGACTTCCTCACAGAGCCCCTCCTCCAACACACACGAACGCGCACATGACCAATGAGGGCACGAGATCAGTTTGTGCACATATATAGGGTATAGTGACGTAACGGCTTCACAGATTGGTTCAAATGACGGCCACTGGGCTCACAGGGAGGGGGGGGGGGGGGCAGGAGCTCCAACAGGCCGTTTAGGACAGAGAGTGAATACACAGACTTTACAGAGATGCTGTGAGAAACCAATGTGAGTTTGGAACATTGCATAATATACATTTATTCTAGTAGACCTCAACAATGGAATTATGATCAGTGGAAATGGCCATGACATGGGACCTTTAAGATACTGCACCTACAATTGTACTTAAGTATCTCAGTCCTTTATTTAAAAACTCTATTTATCCTGGAAGAAAGTTAGGAAATGAAAACTGTCCGTAAGCTGATTCCCCTTTGAGTATTCTCTCGTGTTAGTAATGACTTTTAATAGTATATTAATGTGTAACTTTTGCACCTTGCTTTTCAGGTTTTAAGTAAACACTTTAAATTCCTTTGTCGCCGAGATTTTCTTTATAAAACAAAACTTGCTATGACTTAGAGAAAACGAGTATAGGAGTTACTCGTAATAACTTCTGTAATCTCACAATTACATTTCAGGATGAAGTAAACGGCTGAATAGTTCGCCTGATTCTTAGTGATCAATGTGTTCCCTCAGTAGTCGGTATTCAGTATCCAAAGACACTGTATTCGGGTGGACAATGTATTGCTAAAACTACTTTAATTAGTAACTTCTTATATAAATACCTCTGTGACTTGAACTCTTTCATGATGTCGAGAAACTTGTTGTATATGCCAGGATCATTTGCAAAGCGGATCTTGACTTGGTCCAGATATGACAAGGCATCTTCAACCTGAACACAGAGGAGCAACGAGGAAGAGATACAATCAGTAAAGCAGCACAAAGAACAATCAGTTCCACTTGTCATATTTGGAGAAAGCTTTACAACAACTGTTTGTGTATGTTAATGAATTAGGATTTCACAGGGATGTCAATACAGCTCTTTTTAACCAACGTTATCAGTTTTCCCTCACTGATCATCCATCACAGAATCCGCTCTAACATGTTGAAAAGGACAATGGCTTGTTTTCATTGTGTCTCTTTAAGTAGTGACATTGGAAGAAGTACTCAGATTGTCTACTTCAGTAAAAGTAGTAATACTATTAAAGTCCTGTTATGAAAATGTTATTTAATTAGAAGTGCATTAGTATCATGGACAAAATATACTTCAGAGTAAAAGTACTCTTTTAAATGTATTATATCATTATAGAATATTATACCATCGTGACAAATACATGTAGAGGCATTTAAATGCTGTTGTTCTTTAATGCAGAGCCAATATAGTATGTAAAATACTGGGTGTGTTAGTAGGTCAGTACGGCATCTTATCATATATAATGTGTTTATATGAGTGTAGTGGAGAGATACTACTGCTTTTGCCTCCAAAATGTATTGGAGTAGAAGTATAGAAATATTCAAGTTATGTACAAGTATGTGAGTACAGTATTTTCCACCACTGTAATACTGCCATTAAATATTTGCAATACTATATGTGGACATGTGTTTCATAAAAAGTTATATGAAGAGACAATGTTTCTGTCTCCATTGCCAGCTGAAGTGCTTCATCAACAAATGCACAAGCTGTCGAAGTATACATAAATAAATCATTAAAGAATATTAAACTATACTGTTCTCATAACTAACATATACATGTATGTAAAATGTTGTAGTTGTACACATTTATTATGTAAAATACTGGGTGTATTAGTAATACGGTACTGCAATGTATCTCATATGGTGTGTTTTATATGTGATAAGTAACTATAAGTGTTAAATAAAGAGTTTGTGTAGCATAACAATGGAAATACTTAAGTAAAGTAAGTATGTGAGTACAGTACTTGAGTAAATGTACTTAGTTACATTCAGTCACTGTAATACTGCCATTATATATTAGCAATCCTGAATACTATATGTGGACCAGCCATTAAAAACACGGGTTCATATGCAGTTACATAAATAGACAATGCTTTCTGTCTCCATTGTCATCTGAAGTGCTTTATCAACAAATGCACTAGTTAGCTGTACAAGCTGTCCAAGTGTAAATAAATAAATAAATAAATAAAAGAAACCCTAGGCTGCTTTTGTTTACTGGACCTGTCGTTTTTTTCACTACATCTGAAGCTATGTGGACATAATGGTCGTTGTGACTAACATGTAGAAGAGAGGGGTTGTTTATTCAGGCTAACGTTAGCCAACAGCCAGTCGATAATAACCTACATACTGACTCATTAAATACGTTTCGTCTCAGCGGGACTGTAAAACAAAAACAACAGGATAATATCCTACTATCGCGATAACAAAGAGATGTGTAATGAAGCAGCTAATCAGCTGAATTGTAGCCGTTGTTAGCCTGGCTGACGTCCTCCACTTTGTTCAGGGTGGTGAAAAAAAAAAAAAGGAGGAACTTCCCACAACCGGGGTCTGAGTTAGCAGGCACAGTAAATAGAGAAACTAGCACTAACTGTACACATTCGTTAATGAATTAAATAAAACACACAGACATCTTAACCTCTACAATGTTCTGCAGCATTACTTTTAACAGGCCAGCAGCCAGCCGTTGGTCTCACTACTCTCGACACACAGGAACAAAATGGTAGTGACTCTGAGGGACTACTTTCCCCCCCTTGTCTTACCTTCAGCTTCTGGAAGTGCTGCTGCTGCTGCTGCTGCTGCACTTGCTTTTGTGTGATAACGTAAGGCTTCTCTTGGATTTGGTTTATTTGCTTGGCGGTGCTGTGCGCCTGAATCTTCGCCATTATCCCGGCGACAGGAGGGAGGCTTTTTTGAGAGAGCCACAACTTGAGAGCTTTTTTTTTCTTCCTTCGGTGTTATTAACCCTCCTCCTGGTTGTTGGCTAGCCGACAAACCGTCCTCTCGGTCGGGAAGCCAGCCTGCCCAAAAAGCGAAGAGCAGTAAACCCTTTCCTTTGCCTTTAGCTGGAGCAGTAAACCCTTTGCCTTTAGCTGGAGCAGTAAACCCTTTCCTTTGCCTTTAGCTGGAGCTGTGGACTGTACAGTCGGAGGAGAAGAGAAATGACGGAAGAGGTGACAGACTTTGAGTCAACATCACCATCACCATCGAGTTAAACAAGCCAAGGCTAAAAAAAAATTCAGCTAAGGGACAATGGTTGCCGTTTATCGTATTTTAAATAACTATCGCCTGTCTCTTTAAATTCGGCGGCAGCGGTCTGTCTTGGCGTCCGGAAGCCAGAGTAGGAGTGAAAAAAAGAGGGGTGCAAACTGAACTGCGCATGCGCAACAGTGGGAGGAGTTTCCACATGATTCAGAAAGACACACTCCCCCTTCACTGCTACAAAGGGACCATGTTACTCCGTGATAAAGCATATACACATACAATACAACATTTGGCCTTCAGTTAGTTGTTTGTTTATACAACGACACATTTAGAATACTCCGGTAAAGCACAAGTAGGACACAAATAGTACTTAAGTACAGTACTTGAGTACACCGCTGGTGCGAAATTATGATCCTAACATGTCGTCCACAAATGTCGCTTCCTCCAAATGTCTCCAGTGTTTATCGGTGTTCTCAATGACATGGAACTATACGAAGACTCAATTAAATGCACGGAATTATAACTCGTTACTAAGACAAGAGAATACACAATAAAACAAGGGTTAAAAGCTCAAGGATAGGTAGGTATCATTTCCTAACTTTCTTCCACGATAATTAAATAAGCCTAACAGTTCTGCCAATTTCAACACACCTACATTCCTGATTGATCACTTGTATTTTGTTCATAATACCCTCAGATTGAATTCATTGATTGAACAGTGACGTGATGCCTTTTTCTGATGTCTGTGAAACAATTGTTCAATAAAGTTGAGAAAAAACCCACTTTCATGCTAAATGTTAGCTACATACTTCCACAGGTGTAAATAGGTTTACTAAGTACTGCACTTAAGTACAATTTTGAGGGACTTGAGTATTTCCATGTTATGCTACTTTGTACTTCTACTCCTCTACAGTTCAGTGAAGCTTTTACTCCACTACATGTATTTAATACTTTAGTTACTTCACAGATGTGGAGGAATGATGTGAAATATAATCAAGTGTTGAATCAGACTTTAGTTCCACCTGGAGTAAATCCACCAGCTACCCTGCAGAATACAAAGTCATTCAAACTAGCTGCACCTTCACCAGCTTTGAGAACACTTTCATGATCAATCATTATAAAACATATCATATATATTATTCTGAAATGGACCAATCTGCACAACGACTACTTTTACTATCGCTACTTTCACTATATTTTGATGAGAATACTTTTCTACTTTCACTTGAGGAACATTTTGAATGCAGGACTTTTACTGTAACAGAGTATTCCTACACTCTGGTACTTCTACTTTTACTCAAGTACAAGATCTGAGTACTTCTACTTTTACTCAAGTACAAGATCTGAGTACTTCTACTTTTACTCAAGTACAAGATCTGAGTACTTCTACTTTTACTCAAGTACAAGATCCGAGTACTTCTACTTTCACTCAAGTACAATATCTGAGTACTTCTACTTTTACTCAAGTACACGATCTGAGTACTTCTACTTTCACTCAAGTACAAGATCTGAGTACTTCTACTTTTACTCAAGTACAAGATCTGAGTACTTCTACTTTTACTCAAATACAAGATCTGAGTACTTCTCTCACCTCTGCATTTTTCTACACGGTTCCACCACAAGTGGAAGATATTCAGAACTGTGTGAGAAACTGAAACCGTGCTAATAATGGATTTCTGCAGATCATCAGCATGAGAGCAAAATACAGAACAGATTCAGCTTTCAACAACTTTATTGTTTCTTTAAATGCATTTCAAGGAAGACAGGAGCACATAACTGGATTCAAAATGATTTATTAGTGACTTATTTTACATGGTAAAACATCAACAGCAGCCATGTGCATGATAACCACAGAACAAAGAAGTGTGCATGGTCATTATGATACAGAAAGGTGCAGTTAGAAATCTCATTTATACTTTAAAACTATGAGGGTTCTCCCCTAAGAGGCTTTGGCAGCAAGTCTCCACCTCTGAAGCCACTGCTGGAAAGTCATCCCTCCTTTCTGGACCTCAGGGAGGACATGCTGGGCTGGCTGATCCCACCTACATTTGTAAAAACACAAAACAGATACATGCTACCAGACTTCTGACTGAAGGTGTTCCCAAAGATTTTGAAGGGACTGTTGTTTTGTATATATTGATTGTTGTGCTTTTATTCATGTCTTGATGTGCCAGGGTCTATGCAGGAATCCTGAAGTCACATGTAAGACCTTTTTAAAGACCCTTTCCATACATTTGAAGACCTCATCTCCACTTCGAGTTCTAACCGGTTACCTTGGCGACACACTTTACCTCACATTGACTATATACAGTATTGATTGTCCTTCCTCCTTATCTTCCAACCATTTGGACGCAGACTTGCATTTCCCCATAACGATGTTGTTTAACAACCGGCGTAAACGGAGCTTCGCGCTATCAAGCAGTGAGCGTGCGATGTCCTGTTCAGATGACGTCAAACCCAACGGGATGCCATCAATAAACTACACAGAATCACACTACACACCTACGCAATGATTACATTCAGGCAGACTGTAGAATACAACCTCTCTGGATACTTTATATACTTATTGAAAACAAGCTACAAAATGTAAAACCTTGGGAAATACCGTTTAATACTTTTTAATAGCCTTAACATTTTATTTATCAACTTTTTAAGACCCCGCGGACACCCTGTTATACATATTTTTATATATATTTGTATTTCTGTATTTGGGATTGTGGGAAACGGTATTTCGATCTCTCTGTCTGTACACACAAACTGAAAGATTGACAATAAAGTTGACTGAGGTGTTCATTCAAAATCATCAGACAGACATGCAAGTAAAGGTAACGTTTTTAAAGTTTAAAATGAATAAACAATGAAGTTAAACAGCCAGGCACTTACCTTCAAACACTGTGTTTAGCCTGAACGCTAACTTCCATTTTTATGTAAATTCATAAAAATGAGCCTTACCAGTAGGAGATGGCAGTTTTCACTTGGACCCCGTAAGAAAGGCCCTGGGCGCTTCGCTGCGTGAGGCCTCTGACTCTCGGTACCAGACACTCCAGAAGCTTCTGATCCTCCTCCATCACTCTGGACAGCAGAGCTAAGAAGCACAGGGTAGAGACACAGTAGTTTGAGATGTTTTGAAATCATTCTGTAAACTTTTGCGGTGCCCCCACAAATAGAATCAAATTCTGTGGGAAACACTGACGCTTATTGCTACTGGTAGATATATTAATTGTTGGATTAGATGGAACTACAACAGCTTAATGTTAACTAAGTAGCATGCATACAAACATATTAGAGATAACAAAATTACACAATTTACAAAATACACATCCTGTAACAGTTCTGAGGATTTAGCAGCCAGGTATATATTACACAGTTATTAACTAGGGATGCACGATAATTATCGGCCCGATAATTATCGGCCCGATATTAGGAATTATGACGTCATCCCGATAAACCCGATACCAGTATTAATAGCCCCGATAATATACAATATATTTTTTGGGTAAAAAAAAAGAAATAAATACTGCGGTGGATTGGGATGAGGGGCGCTTGTTTTTCACTCGGCTCCACCCGTTTTGCCAGTACTGTGGTATTAGTGGTTTAGGAAGAGGGGAGTTCTTCACAAATCCAGCGCTCCCTAACTCATGCCTGGCTGTGACGTAAATAGTGTGCGGCCGTGAAGCCAGGACAGTAAACAAACATGTCGTCGGTGGTATGGGTGTTGGAGCTATGTGCAACTCAAGGCATATGCTCGAACGGGAGCTGCCTGGACGCTGCAATCATGTTGCGCACTATCCGTGCTGAGTGTGCTGACTGTTCGTACAATGTCCCGCTGTCTGGCTTCCTGCATAAAGTCAAGTGCTCGGCGCAGTTGTGGCGAAATGTCGCTCCTCTGTTTTCATTTAAACAGCTCCGTATATCTGTTAGCGCAGCTAGCTAGCACCAGATGCTAACAACAACAATGCACGTAAGGTCTCTCGCTCGCTCCGGGCCACACATACACACACCCTCCCGGTCCTCCAACATGGCCAGTCGGTGCCTGCCGGTGAGCGTGGAAGTGTGGTCTGCAGCAAGCGGGCGACAGGAGCGGGGCTGTCAGCATCAGCTTGTAGATGGTATTTTAAACTCGATGCGCTCTGAAACTACGGGGCGGCCGAGGAAAACAATACACATGCGTTAATCGCGTTAAAATAATTAGTGGCGTAAAAAAAATGTTGTTATCGGTCTTGAGAAGCAGGAAGGTATCGGTATCGGTTTCAAAAAACAAATATCGTGTATCCCTATTATTAACGATATATATATATATATATATATATATATATATATATTCATATATATATTACCCCATTTAACAACAAAGGGTGATATAGTCTGTGTTAATATGAACTAATATGTGCACAAACAGAGAGATACAGCCCTTCCTGGCGTGTATTTTAATCATGATAAAACTTCTCCTGGTTACCTTTTTGATCCGGTGCATGCAGCAGCTCCACTTCCTTCTGTATGTCCTGCAGAGTAGCAGAGTGCAGCTTCAGTAACTGACGGAGAAAACGCAACTCCAGCTGCTGGGAGCGAGCCTGGGAACACAGCTCTTCTGGAGCCTGAAGTTTAAGAAGGAGACGATTCAGTCAGAGAAAGAAGCCGAACAAACAGCCTATAAAGGTCAACTCGCTACTCAGAACCACTCATGTAGCGTTTAAGGGTGGGTGTTCGAGAAGCTGATACCAACACTTTTATTGGAATGTAATAAATGTTAATCTCAATCCTCAGTGGTCAGTTTTATGGTCTTTTCTCCACAGTTATGTAGAATGTATTAAATGCTTGCCCTTAGCTGCGTAAGTGGGTCTTTGTTGACCCGGTGAGGTGGTGTTCTTGAAGTATCTTTGTAATTACATTTTGTTATCATTTCATATTCCAGCTATTCCTCAAAAAACATGTTTTGGATATCAGGCCATTCAAAGTTTTGATTTGCATTTTAAGAAATTGTAGTTTTTGTATTTCTACCCCAAGCTTCCATAAGTGGGTCAAAAATGACCCGCATGCATTTCTTATGGGAACCTTTGATTCTTATTACCTGTTGCTGTCAGGAATACATTCACTGTGGAACACACAGACGACATCACAAGTGACACCTCTCAGGAACATTATTTTACACAGCAAGATCTGATACCTGTCAGTATAATAATAATACATTATATTTGTATAGGGCTTTTCAAGGACTCAACATCGCTTTACAATATAAGGGAAGGTTAGGGTGGGGGGGGGGGGTATAGGACTAACTTGATCAACCGGCATGGATTGATGGGGGGGGGGGGCTTTGAGTAGACAAGAGGAGAAGAGATGAGTTTTGAAAAGGGAATGGAATACTGTGAGGGTCTCAGAATAGCGGAGATCTTTGCATCGATATGTTCAAAATGTAAAAAATGTTTTATAAATAGTGAAACATTTAATAATTTTATTGAATTAAATATTTCTAGTGTGAACCAAAATATAAAACTAAATATTATACAAGTGATTTCTTCTAAACCAAAATGACAAATTGCATAAAAAAACATATTATTCTAATAAGGGTCCTTTTTGACCCACTTATGGAAGAGTGTAGGGTCCAGTCACTCGGGCATCTAAGGGTTAAAGATAATTACTCAATTATATCCATTAGATTTTGAACCACTTAAAAAAAGAGAAATAGCTTTAATTAAAAAAGAATTACTAGAAAATAATGGTTGCTGCCAAAAGTTTGTCATGTTGCCGTTGTTCAGCATGGAAACATTCATTAGCTAACAATGACATTATTGTTCTATTAATATAAAGGGAGGTCAGGTACTCTTTAAAGCAGCTGCTAGTTATGGGTACTTTTTACTGAAGTACACTTCAAAGCCTCTTGACTTTCACTTGAGGAAAGAAGTTTAGTCAGTACTTCTACTTTCACCAGAGTACTTTTAAACACGAGTATCTGTACTTCTACTTGAGTAAAGGACGTGTGTACTTCTACTTGAGTAAAGGACGTGTGTACTTCTACTTGAGTAAAGGACGTGTGTACTTCTACTTGAGTAAAGGACGTGTGTACTTCTACTTGAGTAAAGGATGTGTGTACTTCTACTTGAGTAAAGGATGTGTTTACTTCTACTTGAGTAAAGGATGTGTCTACTTCTACTTGAGTAAAGGATGTGTGTACTTCTACTTGAGTAAAGGACGTGTTTACTTCTACTTGAGTAAAGGACGTGTGTACTTCTACTTGAGTAAAGGACGTGTGTACTTCTACTTGAGTAAAGGACGTGTGTACTTCTACTTGAGTAAAGGACGTGTGTACTTCTACTTGAGTAAAGGACGTGTCTACTTCTACTTGAGTAAAGGATGTGTGTACTTCTACTTGAGTAAAGGACGTGTTTACTTCTACTTGAGTAAAGGACGTGTGTACTTCTACTTGAGTAAAGGATGTGTGTACTTCTACTTGAGTAAAGGATGTGTGTACTTCTACTTGAGTAAAGGATGTGTGTACTTGTACTTGAGTAAAGTATGTGTGTACTTCTACTTGAGTAAAGGATGTGTGCACTTCTACTTGAGTAAAGGATGTGTGTACTTCTACTTGAGTAAAGGTTGTGTGTACTTCTACTTGAGTAAAGGATGTGTGTACTTCTACTTGAGTAAAGGATGTGTGTACTTCTACTTGAGTAAAGGATGTGTGAACTTCTACTTGAGTAAAGGACGTGTGTACTTCTACTTGAGTAAAGGATGTGTGTACTTCTACTTGAGTACAGGATGTGTGTACTTCTACTTGAGTAAAGGATGTGTGTACTTCTACTTGAGTAAAGGATGTGTACTTCTACTTGAGTAAAGTACTTCTACTTGAGTAAAGGATGTGTGTACTTCTACTTGAGTAAAGGATGTGTGTACTTCTACTTGAGTAAAGGATGTGTACTTCTACTTGAGTAAAGGACGTGTGTACCTCTACTTGAGTAAAGGATGTGTGTACTTCTACTTGAGTAAAGGATGTGTGTACTTCTACTTGAGTAAAGGATGTGTGTACTTCTACTTGAGTAAAGCATGCGTGTACTTCTACTTGAGTAAAGCATGCGTGTACTTCTACTTGAGTAAAGGATGTGTGTACTTGTACTTGAGTAAAGCATGTGTGTACCCTCTCCGCCGGACTCACCCTGTACAGCGGGAACTCCAGAGTCTGGCCCAGGCTGCTGAAGGCCGGGGCCTGCAGGCGATGGATGGACAGCCACGATGCAGCGATCCTCCGTCCTCTGAAACAGCAACATGGGGAATGAGTACGGTTAACCCCTTCAGGTACCAGGCTGCGTGTTCTTCCAGTCAGTCCAGGCTTCTCACCCTTCAGTAGTCCTCCGGTCCAGAGCAGGGAGGGAAATGGTTCCCAGTTGTCGCGCCTCCTTTGAAATGCAGTTCCTCTGACTGCTGGCTGCAGAGGAGACGACTTCAAACTCAGGCACCAGCGTAGCGAGGACAAACTGCCGCAGCTGAATCAAAACAGAGGGAGAGAAACGATCAAGAGATGTTCAACAATGAGCTTTTTCTGTGAGGGAAAAGTGTTTTACGGTCTGCTGACTCAAGCTCATTTAAAGACATTCCTGTTTGGGCCGGCGTTTGGGTAACCTTGATTTAATACGACGTTTTTATTTTGTTCCATTGTGTTTTCAATGTGTTTTTATCGTGTTTTATTGTGTTTTGAATGTGTTTTATTTTGTTTTTAATGTGTTTTATTGTATTTTATTTTGATTGTGTTTTCATTGTGTTTTGGTGCTTTTATGACTTCTTAACACGTGGCTTGTGTGGTAATTTATCATTGAACGATTCCTATGATGATGTTTTATTGTTTTATCAAGCACTTTATGACTTTGTCTGTGAAAAGTAGGGCTGTGCAACTAATCAAATTTTAATCTCAATTACCATTTTGGCTTGCAACGATTACGAAAACAACGTAATTGAAATAAAACGATTATTATTTTTATTTACGACTCCACTTCGAGCGTTAGAACTATTACCAAAGCACTTTTATACTAATAAAGGACTGGCTTATCTAAAGCCAGTTGAGTAGCACTTGAAATGTTTGGCTCTATGAAACCTGATGTACTTTATGATTCTGTTTTCTTCAAGGTTGTGTCTTCCTGGTCGAATGTACTTATTGTAAGTCACTTTGGATAAAAGCGTCAGCTAAATGCAATGTAATGTAATTTAAAAAAGGTGCAAAAGAGGGGTAAGGAGGAGAAGAGACAGGAGACTCAGGGCCCTTCTCACTTCTCTTATTTTTCATTTCCTCGCTCCTCGGTCTCGGTCTCACCGGAAGTTGATTTGTCTGCGCCATCTTGAGCAGCGTCCCATGGCTCTTATTTCTGCCGGAGGAGCGAGGAGCGATAATGGAGGAGCTATAACCGAGGAACCACCAGACCATCCTTCGATTAAATCCTCAGACACTCGCCCCGCCCCCTTACTGTGTATCGCTCACTGATTGGACAATGCAGCGCATGCACTGATCTGATGCTTCTTGACATGAGAGCAGCAGAGTGAAGAAAACACATGAACCTCACGGGAGTCACTCCTCAGTTTATACCGTGTTTTGTTTCAATTCCTGTTTCATTTAGTTACAAATATGTGATATATCTGAACAACAAAGTGGTCACAAATCATTTTATTCATTTGTTGGAAACATTTTCATGATCGCTTTTTTCGTTTTACATTTTCATTTATTGTCATTTTCAGTCAGTCATTAAGTGCTATTGAAATGTTAATGTGCTACATATCCACACAAACACACAAAGTGTGCAATCCAATGAATGTTAATCTAACTGGGTTTTGATAGATAACATATCTCTTTTTCTTCTCTCAATTATTTTATTTCTATTGTGCACTCTAATCAATATTAATCTAACTATTGTTCGTTTATACATTTTAAGAATGGCGTTTATCTTTTTTGAGAATGAGTTCTTATTTTATTTAAATATCATCTGTCTACAACAGATGATACAAATGTTTGTGTCAGTAAATGTGTGCTAACAGAGGCGGGGGGGTGTTTGTGGAAATAACGGGGACAGAGCTGCTGTCAGACGATCAGCTGTGCGGCGTCATCACAAACGGACGTCGCTTCACGTGACGCTCCGGAGGAAAGGACGTCCCATTGCTCTTAAAACTCATTTCCCTGCTTCTCGTGGTTTCCTCTCTCCATTGCTTCCCTGGAGGGAGGGACTAGAGGCAGGGAAACGACGCAAGTGAGGGACGCAAGGATTCCATTTAACCGAAGTGAGAAGGGCCCAAGGTAAGGGCAGAGAAGTTGAAAGGAAGAAAGACAGAGGAAAAGAGACAACAGGGAACAAAGGGAGAAGAGAAAAGAGAGTAGAAAAGGAGAGAAAAGGGAGAAGACGACCAAAAGAGGAAATGAGGACAGAGGAGACATATTAGAGGAGGCCAGAGTTGAGGAGAGAGGAGAGGGAAGGAGCCTCACTCTCCCTCCAGATGCTCTCCCCTGATGAGTATTTTTATTTCGTTGAATTATACTTAAAGTTCACATTTTCTTTTTCAATAAATGTATGTTTTCAAAGTAAATGGATAATCGTCTTTAATAATCGTGATATCAATTATTGACCAAAATAATCGTGATTATGATTTTTGCCATAATCGAGCAGCACTAGTGAAAAGCGCTTCATAAATAAACGTTACTTACTTTTAGCCTAAAGAAGCCGTAGCATTTCTTTCACCACAAAATGAAGCAGCTCTTAAAATAATCTCTCTTCACCAGAATCAGAAATGCTTTCCCCACAGCCGGGACGTTTCCTGAGACTGAGCAGAAGAAAGACAGAAATGAAAGCATTTGACTTGAGAGCCTCCTCACCTCTCTATGCAGACGGATCAGCTCTGTCTTGGCCGTGGAGTTTCCTTTAATCAGACCTCTGATGTCTTCCTGTCTGAGAACCTGCAGACACAACAACAAGTTTAATGATATACGTTTGGAGAAATACTGACACCTTAAATTCATTAAGGTTTGGGCAAATCAAGATCTTTATCCACATACTCTCAAGCCTGGTGGTGAGTAACGGACTACATTATTACTATCCGTCATAATCTGTTAACCCTCGGAGCCACATATGAAGTATTTCTCTGTGTTTGTTACGGTACATGTTTTTGAGTCACTATAGGTGGTGGGCGTGTCATTGGATTTGTGTGGTGACGTTTGCGGTTATATCCGGTTGCTTTTACCTGCGCACTTTGTGATAGATGGAGTGGGAGAGAGCTCGAGAAGGACCATTTTTGTTGACCGCACGCATATAGATATGGACTATTGAATGTTTGCTTTGGAAATAAAACGCATACTGTTGGAAAGACTGAGTTCAGACACTTCGTTTGGAATATTACTGCCGCTATACCCCACTTGCTGACAGTGCAGTACATTTCCACATCAGATTTGTTCCTCCTGCAGTGACAGAGGACTTTATAAAAAAAAAAGGCAGCAGCCTTTGTGCCTAAACCGGTCAATCTGAACGATGACATTTTACAAAATAAAATACAATATATGTAATGTCAGCAGAAACTCAGAGCTTGTTATGCTGTGTTCGTTATTCTCGCGTCCAGGAGAGAAGCTTTAAAAGGAGAGAAGCTTTAAAAGGAGACTAAATGGAGTCTCTGAGAAGGTTCAAATGGTACTTTAATTAATAAAAAGGCACGGTAATGTTACAAGCAGGAGATTCAGAGAGGAGAGAAAGGCTGCAGCTTCCTCTCGCAGTCGCGGCCGTGCAGAAGAGAGCTCACAAGCCTTCGTCTTTTCCCGCTTGCTGGCTGTTCGCTCCTCCTCTGTGAGCTGTGGTGACGTAGGGGACTTCCCCCCTCGTTCTTCTGTGTCCGATATTTCGTTAAACAGAGGATTTCGACATTTTACATTCATTGCTTACTTCCACATGCCTTTTCTCCTCCTTATCTCTTTCATAACTTTATATGTAACACGTGTTAACGGCGTCAATAGCCACTTTAATGATACTGATGGGCGGTAGTCCCGGATGTCGTCATGAAGGATTTTCAGAATAAAAGCTTGGTATTGAGAACTTCCGTTTTTTTCCAGAATAAAATAGCATTTAAACTGACGGTATGTTTAAGGTACATTATGCTATCAAAACATTGATTTTAATTTCTAACAGAGCACGCCAAACTTTCAGCATCTCCCATAAAGACACTCTAAGAATGGTCTGGCTTATTTGAAACGATTATATCTGCATTTCTATTCAAGAGACTGTTATGACCCTGAGTGATTGGCTGCCTTCAACATGCTGATTGGTCCACCTGAGGAGACAGGTGCAGCCATGCAGTCCCTCTGCCCTCCCTCTCGTCGCCCTCTGCTGCTCCCAACAAAGGCAGCTTATTTGCTTGTAGAAACCTGTTGTTCACCTTTACTTTGTAAATAATCCAGTCTGTTCAATAGACGTGCTTTCAGCTAAATGTCATGAGTGAGAAACCCTTTTTGTTTGAACCCATTTTTCTCCTGTTTTAAGAAGCCTGTATTTTATTTTATTTGTTTTGTTAGGCAAGTTTAAGGAAATTCTGTAAAGATGTTTTTAGTTATGTTGGGGTTGTCCAAGCCCCCAGGAGGTGCGCCGGACTCTGAGGGAAATATTCGTTGTGGCCAAACGGCGGTACTACACTTCCGTATCTGTCGCTGGGCCCGGAAAGACTTTTTCCCATTGACTAACATTGGGAAAGAGACGTCTGTAAATCGTTGGATAATTGTTTTTAAACTAAATAAACTACCCAGTATGAACGTTTGTATAGCCCTCATTAAAAACATTCGGTCCTCAAGTTGTAAAATGTGCTAATAACGTTATTCTGAGTTATTTTCCTCGGCATTATGAACGCGCATCCAACCCACGGGACCGCGCCGCCCGGCACGTTCATGTGACGTGTTCAGCACTACATGAGTTTTACCTTTACCCATGGACGCACAATAACAACGGATTATAGGATTATATGAATACTTTCGTGACGTTTCGCTCTCTCAAAAGTTGGGCCATTTTGTCTTCATGAGCAGCTCTCATAGGAATAACGAGGCCCCGCCTCCCACGCTGTATCCAGTTCTTATTATACATCCATGGGGTTGTCTAACCTCTTTATTTAGTTTATTAAATCTCAAAAAGCTGATTTCCTGTGTCATTGGCCATTTCTTGGGAGTGGGGAGAGTGCAATTTTGTGCTGCGCCTAGGTTCCCCTAGACCGGGGCGTAACAAGACTGAATTAGCAGCTGTTTTTCAGACAAAGTGAATAACTTAAAGTTACGATGGATCGCTCTCAGTCAGTGATCTAATCCTTTAAAATATGACCGCATGCCTTCAGATGTTCCCGTCTTTATTTCGATAAGATCTGTCGTATTGACCCTTTGCTCTCACCACTAGTTGTCTGAAGTCCAGGATGCTCTGCCACTGGCTGTGCAGACTCCTGAGCGCCTCCTGCCGGCTCCTGGCCTGCTGGTCCAGCTGGATGCAGCGCTCTCTGATGTGATCCCGCGCTGCAGCCTGCATCACAACCTGCAGCTCCACCTCCAGAGCCGACCTGACCGCATGGAGGAAAGAAAGGAAGATCACATCAGCCCTGTAAGCTATTCAAATGGATTGCAAATGTAAGAAATGCTGTCGTATATTCATCCATTCTAGTCTACCACACACACTCAGATCCAGCACCAGACACTTTGTACGCTGCTATGGACAGTCTGGCACTAATGCACATTTCCCAAAGATATTGAAGTGACTGTTATTTTGTTTATATTGAGCTTTTATTTATGTCTTAATGTGTCTGTTGATTGTGTATATATATATCTATATATATATATATATATATAGATATTTTTATTAGGGCTGTCAAACGATTACAATTTTTAATCATGATTAATCACCATTCGAACTATGTCCAAAATATGCCATTTATTGATGTATATTGTTGGGAATGGAAAGATAAATGAAAGAAGGCAATATATCCATTTAACATACAGTATCTATGTTTATTATAACGTTTTTCTGCGTGTCAAAATGAAAGACAACCCACACACCTATCAATCATCAAACCGTGGGGTCTTAATTCATTACGTGTTGATTTCTATCAACGGGGGAGTACGTAGTAAGTCGACAGAGGGGGGGGGGGGGGCCGGCTAGTGGAGTACTTCAGGAAAGTCGACAGAGGGGGGGGGGGGCGGCTAGTGGAGTACTTCGTGACCACAGAGTGTGAACGTTGTGATCAGCTGTTTTAGCGCAGTTCTCCAGTGAAGAGGGGGGGGAGTCTCCCTCCGCCGCCGGTTGGCGTAGTTTTGGCACAGTTCCGTTGTACAGACCGACGTTAACAGCAGCCCTGTCTGTGCACACGGAGACCGACTCTGTCGTCCGGTGATCTAACCACCTTCTGGAAAAGCTTCACAAGTACGTCGGTACGCAAATGTGCTTTGTGACACAAGTGACGGTACGCATTTCAGATTACGCACATAACCTGCGTACCAGTTATGTGCACCCCTGTACTACAGCAAAAGTATTCTCCGTCGGGACTTCCTGCAACAACACCACGCCGTTATCAAAGATGTTCTATTGAGAAGACGATCACTACGTGACAAAAGTTTTCAAAACCGTGGCTACTGAAATCAATCTTACTAACTGCTGTCTGTGCAATTTACTCCGCGCGAGTTGTCAGACTTTATTTTGCTTCCTTTAACATCATTGTTCATGGTGGGGCTAAGCCATTTATTGGTATGGGTGTAGCCTACCCCAGCCATACCCTGGCGCTGCCACTGGTGGCACGTATGGGGCGGGCCATTCTGCGCATGCGTTAAATGCGTTAAATATTTTAACGCAATTAATTCAAAAAATTAATTACCGCCGTTAACGCGATAATTTTGACAGCACTAATTTTTATATACATTTGTATTTGGGATTGTGGGAAACGGTATTTCGATCTCTCCGTCTGTACACACAAACTGAAAGATTGACAATAAAGTTGACTTTGATAATCCCATCTCTATAGAGAGGACGAAGTCCCTCCCTTTGCTCCATCGGACCTTATTTCTGAAAAAGTATGTATTGAAGTCAATGGAGAGAGAAAGATTATCTCTCGATCCCGTTTGAATTGTGCCACGAATTACACACATGATGTTTGTCAATTAAAAAAATCATTTTACAAGTCAAAAAAATTGAAAGGTGTAAAACTGTGAAGTAACACTTGTTTTGTGTGAATGAGGTGGAAAGTAATAAAAGAGGTGGAAATCACTCCAAGTCTGGGCACGTTGAGAGCTGTGCACACACACAAGGGGAGTTAGTCGGTTCCGTGAGAGCCAGCATGCGGGACCGGGACTCTGGGATCTGTAGTCTTTCTAGTTGCGTATTTTTCATAGTCTTATATTTCAACAGTTTTACGACAAACTGTGACTTTTTTGACATGGAAATTATTTTTTTAATTGACAAACATCATGTGTGTAATTTGTGGCACAATTCAAACGGGATCGAAAGATAATCTTTCTCTCTCCAATACATACTTTTTCAGAAATAAGGTTCCATGGGGCGGAAGTAGACGGGCGGGACTTCGCCTCTCTATAGCAAAGACCAATTAGCCAGGCACATCTACAGGTCTACCCATTTATCATTTGTGATTCATCCTGGTATTGTCACAGCGAGTTTGCTTACAGAGCCAAGGTGTCGTTGTGGAGCTCCTCAGTGATGCTGGACACCTCCTGCTCCGCCTCCCCCCGTCGAACCTGCAGCTGGTTCTGGATCAGCTGGACTCTGGAGCGGGTCAGAGCCAGCTGCACCAAACTCTGCTCCACCTCCTCCCAAGCATCCTGAAATCAGATTTTGGTAACACTTTACATCACAGGTCCCCTATTATACTGTTTTCATCAATATATCACAGGTCTCAGATATATACAGAGCCTGTCTCTGATTGGCTGAAACACCAAACAGATCATTGCAGCATTACCCATAATCCCCTCTGTTTCAGCCCTGTTTCCAAAGTGCTGATTCTCTGTCTGTTACTTCAGATGAAAATAAGGAGCCCCTCCCCACGCCCCTCTGAGAGACATTTGGTTACAAAGAACTCAATGGTGCTCTAGGAGGAGATTCAGGTGATAAGGGGGGGGGGGGGGGGGGTTACCTTGGTTGCTGATTGGCTAATGGTTACACAAGACAAAACATCGTTATGACATCATCAAGTGGCCAAAATCTGATCAGCTCATTTCAGACAGGTTTTTATAGAAATGGATCAAAAAGAGAGAGAATCTTTGTTCCTGAAACTTTCAGAGTCTCTTTCCACAGAGGGGACACATGTTGATGTAGAAGAGACATGAAGAAGAGGGGACACATGTTGATGTAGAAGAGACATGAAGAAGAGGGGACACATGTTGATGTAGAAGAGAGATGAAGAAGAGGGTGGACACATGTTGATGTAGAAGAGACATGAAGAAGAGGGGACACATGTTGATGTAGGAGAGACATGAAGAAGAGGGTGAACACATGTTGATGGTAGAAGAGACATGAAGAAGAGGGTACACATGTTGATGTAGAAGAGACATGGAGAAGAGGGGACACATGTTGATGTAGAAGAGACAGTAAGAAGGGGGGACACATGTTTGATGTAGAAGAGACATGAAGAGGGGGGGACACATGTTGATGTAGAAGAGACATGAAGAAGAGGGGACACATGTTGATGTAGAAGAGACATGAAGAAGAGGGGACACATGTTGATGAAGAAGAGACATGAAGAAGAGGGGACACATGTTGATGTAAGAAAGACAGAAGAAGAGGGGGACACTGTTGAATGAGAAGAGACATGATAAGAGGGACACATGTTGAGTATGAAGAAGAGGGGACACATGTTGATGTAGAGAGACATGAAGAGAGGGGACACTCTGTTGATGTAGAAGAGACATGAAGAAGAGGGGACACATGTTGATGTAGAAGAGACATGAAGAAGAGGGGACACATGTTGATGTAGAAGAGACATGAAGAAGAGGAGACACATGTTGATGTAGAGAGACATGAAGAAGAGGGGACACATGTTGATGTAGAGGAGACAGGAAGAAGAGGGGACACTGTTGATGTAGAAGAGACATGAAGAAGAGGAGACACCATGTTGATGTAGAAGAGACATGAAAGAAGAGGGGACACATGTTGAGGTAGAAGAGACATGAAGAAGAGGGGACACATGTTGATGTAGAAGAGACATGAAAGAGGGGACACATGTTGATCTAGAAGAGACATAAGAGAGGGGACCATGTTGATGTAGAGGAGACATGAAGAAGAGGGGACACATGTTGATCTAGAAGAGACATGAAGAAAGGGGACACATGTTGATGTAGAAGAGACATGAAGAAGAGGGGACACATGTTGATCTAGAAGAGACATGAGAAGAGGGGACACATGTTGATGTAGAGGACATGAAAGAGGGGACACATGTTGATGTAGAAGAGACATGAAGAAGAGGGGACACATTTGATGTAGAAGAGACATGAAGAAGAGGGGACACATTGATGTAGAAGAGACATGAAGAAGAGGGGACACATGTTGATGTAGAGAGACATGAAGAGAGGGGGACACATGTTGATAGTAAGGAGACATGAAGAAGAGGGGACACATGTTGATGTAGAAGAGACATGAAGAAGAGGGGACACATGTTGATGTAGAAGACATGAAAGAGGGGACACATGTTGATGTAGAAGACATGAAGAAGAGGGGACATGTTGATGTAAGAAGAACTGAATAAGAGGGGACACATGTTGATGTAGAAGAGACATGAAGAAGAGGGGACATGTTGATGTAGAAGAGACATGAAGAAGAGGGGACATGTTGATGTAGAAGAGACATGAAGAAGATTCTGCATAATAGGTGACCTTTAAAAAAGGTCACCTATTCACCATCAACTAGTTGTTAATTAACATGCATATTAGCAGTATATTGGCTGTGTGTGTGTGTGTGTGTGTGTGTGTGTGTGTGTGTGTGTGTGTAGTGTGTGTGTGTGTGTGTGTGTGTTCAATACCTCTAAGAGACTCTTAACAGATGGCAGATCATCCTCTTCTGCTGACATGTCCAGAAGGTGATTGCTTTCATAGCGGAACCTGTGATTAATATAAAAGGTGTATACTTTAACACCGAAAACGTTTCTTAGTTTAAAAGCAGGAGAGAACATTAATAAAGAGTTTACTTTAGATTGGTCACATCCCGCATCACGTTCAGAGCCGAGAGTTTCTCCTCCAGTTCCTCCTGCTCTCTGGAGGCTAAATACTGTAAAGCTGAGAGGATGTGGCTCGGAGGGTAACCGCCCAACAGGTTCTGATCACATGACGAGAAACATTATTATTCAAAGTGTCATAGAGTGCCGCAGTGACGCGTCCTAAAACCCGGAAGTAAGTTAGCATTTTACCACGTCCGGTTCCCTTCGACAAAAAGCAATTAAATCTCTCCAGAGGGTTTAGGAAACTATCTGAACTAAGGTCTATGGTTGAGACACATTGAAGAGACAGATCACGTTTTGTTCTACCACATTAAATCATCAGCAGTGACCCCGCTGGTGATTTCTGAAGAGTTGACGTGTCTGAAAAACGATGGTTGTTACCAAGTGGCTGAATAGGACTACAGAAGTTGTCCAGGCCGTTGTACGTCATTACGCCGAACACGTGAACACTCCTCTAAGTTAGTTTCTGTTCTGCTTGAAAGCAAGTTCCTGAAACGCTTCAACACAAGGACAAAGCGCCTCACCAGTCTGGTAGTCTGTGTGCGTCCTCTGAGCGGCAGGAATACTCGTCTGGTAGTACTGCATGAGACGGGTCACGTTTTGTTCAGTCGGAAAATCTCCACATGCCTATCCTACTTTTATAATTGTTTAATCATAAATCTAATCACCAGAAGCTAAATGCTAACGTTATGCTATAAAGGAACCATGCCCGGCGCCGTGGGAGGGCCAGGCCCTCCCATTTGACATTCCTGCCCTCCCCAATAAAACACGTTTTTTATTATTTATAAAAAATTAAAAAATATATATATTTTATTTTTTAATTATAAATAAACTGTGAACTTTTATGCTGCGATGTATGTGATGTCAGAACAAACAAAAAAAAATCGCAGGCTACGTCAAATAAATGCATGTGTCTGTGATTGTGATTCGTCCCCATTTAGACCAATCACACAGCGTCACACTCTGCCGCCTATTCTGGATTTGTTTATTGTGCATTCTGTAGACTCCCATTTCTGTTTGCATTACAAAATGGACATCAGAAATTGGCTCAAAAGGTCTAAGGATTTATTAAAACGAAATAGCGATGAAAGAACTGCAGCCGATGGTGCTGCTGGCGACCCTGCACCTGCCGTTGCAGCAGCGCGCCTTAATGTCACAAGCTTGACCTCGGCAAACCCCGGGGCTGAGTTAGCGATGATCTTGGGGTTAATAAACCCAAGCAGGTGAAGCTGGATCGTTATCCAGGGAGAAAGAAGCGCACTTTAGCCGCTGCATGGAACACAACTGACCGGCTTGAATATCCGTTAAAAGCAGACGCAGCCTTTTGTTTCCCCTGTAGACAGTTTAAAGTGAATACGTCTTCATCTGATGCAGCTTTTACTGTCAAAGGTTTTTGCGACTGGAAACACGCATTACAGACTGATAAAGGACTGCTAAGGCATGCCGCATCAAAAGAACACATTTCATGTGAGAGTGTTGTGGAGAAGAGAGAGAGAGAGAGAGAGAGAGAGAGAGAGAGAGAGAGAGGAGAGAGAGAGAGAGACAGAGAGAGAGAGACAGAGACAGAGACAGAGACAGAGAGACAGAGAGAGAGAGACAGAGAGAGAGACAGAGACAGAGAGACAGAGAGACAGAGAAGAGA